>NW_015391137.1:24179-39596 GCF_001527695.2 Protobothrops mucrosquamatus
AAACAACTTATCTCTGGAATTCATCAGACAAACCTAGGAGACAGTGAAGATAAGCTAGACAACAGATTAAGAGATGTTTACCCTCCAGGCATTCAACGGATTTTCCCTAAATTGTTATTTTCATTTCAGATCTTTTTAAAAAGCTTCTAATTTTTTTTAAAAAAATGTTTATTCCTTGCTCGTATCCACTATTGCAGTGTATACTGAATCAACCTGGAGATGTTTAGTGGGGAAATTGAGTCATGAACCATCTCAGCTAATATGAACAGGAAAAATCCTTTGTGGTTTTTTTTGTTTTGTTTTGTTTTGTTGGTTCTTAGCCTTGTAATCTTCTAGTGTAGGGGTAGGCAACCTTGGCTCTTTTATGACTCGTGGACCTCCATGCTGGCTCAGGAATTCTGGGAGTTGAAGTCCACGAGTCATAAAAGAGCCAAGGTTGCCTACCCCTGTTCTAGTGAATAAATTATTTCCCCTGCCATTGGGATATGATCATTTCGGTAGCTCTGTGATGGAAACATCCATTGGCATAAGAAGTATATAAAGTTTGCAACCCCTTAGATCAAAGTCAGTCCACTCTACCCAGTGGGCAGGCTGGCCTACTACGGTTTCATTCAATCTCCTATTCATGTTGTCCATAGGCTACAAAAAGAGTGGAATTATCATGCAACTGGCAAGGCACAAAGCACAGGACGCAAGGAACCTGCAGATTAACGAATAGAATAATAGAATAACAGAGTTAGAAGGGACCTCGGAGGTCTTCTAGTCCAACCCCCTGCTCAGGCAGGAAACCCTAGACCATTTCAGACAAATGGCTGTCCAGTCTCTTCTTAAAAACTTCCAGTGTTGGAGCATTCACCGCTTCTGGAGGCAGGTTGTTCCACTGGTTAATTGTTCTCACTGTCAGGAAGTTTCTCCTGAGTTCCAGGTTGCTTCTCTCCTTGGTTAGTCTCCATCCGTAGCTTCTTGTCCTGCCTTCAGGTGCCTTGGAGAAGAGCTTGACTCCCTCTTCTTTAGGGCAGCCCCTGAGATACTGGAAGACTGCTATCATGTCATTCCTGTAGATATCCTGCTGTAGATATCAATCAAATGTAATGACTAGTCAACACAAAATGGAAGCCACTGGATTGTGCCATGAAATACCTTTGGCTTTCCAAACGCATTGGTATCCTGTGCTCCTTGATTTGAGTCAAGGGGGTAGCCAATTCTGGAATTCTTCTCATTAGGCTGTACTGCCCCCTGATGGCTGAGGCCTGATATTGCAGTGGGTACTTTGAAGGGTAGAAAGGGTTGGTCTGAAGGTCCAGTGGAGAGTTGGGCAGAAATGAAGGTGTCCATTGAGTCACTGGGCAATAATATGTGTCATTATTAGCCAAATGTCTCAATTTTCCAGTCTTGCAAAAAAGGAAGGAAGGGAGGGAGGGAGGGAAGGAGGGAGGGAAGGAAGGAAGGAAGGAAAGAAGGGAGGGAGGGAGGGAGGAAGGAAGGAAGGAAGATGGGAGAGGGAATAAAATGTTAGNAAATACTTTTCTTATACAGTAATCCACTTCTCCATCTAATCAAAGGATCGATGTTATCAACTCCAGAAACCCAGCAGATGGATAAGGTGAGGAGTTGCAAAATCTTTTTTATTTTTATTTTACAGTGGGATTATTTGCACTTCAGATGGTGCAGTGTACTGATTCCCAGTGCATCGTTCCTTTTTGAAATTCCTATACAGCTCTTGGTTTAGTAGGGCCTAAAGGCAGAAGACATTGTGGGAAGTCAGCCCCCCCCCCCAGAGAAGGAAATATTAAAAGGGCAGAAAAATATATTTCCTCAAAGGGTCTTAAAGAGGCAGAAAAGCATGTCCAGTTTTTTCTTAATAGCCCCAAGTCTCCCTTCCCCAAGCAGAAACCAGCTCTGTAGAAATGCAGATGTGATAATCCATTCAGGAAGCTTGAAGCTAGAAGATTAAGAAGACAAAGACACCTAAAATCTACACACCCCATCCAAACTCTAAGACAGGACATAATAGGATTAACCCACAGATGCCAAAGGGACACAGGTCAAAATACATTACACAGGAAATACAAAGCCTCAAACAGGAACAGGAAACAACCTCAAGAGCCCCAGAGGGTATAAAAACCCACTCCCTACATGTGCTCGCTCTCTTTTTTCTTCCAGAGCCATGTTCCTGTCTGACTCTCCTCTCCAATAAACTGCAACCTTCTTTCTAAAGCAGTCGCCATGTTGTTTATTCCCGGCTTGGACTGAACCATGATGAAGACTATTCCTTCAACAATATGAAACCAATTTGTTAAATATTTGCCAGTTTTTTGTCTGGGAATAGAACGATGTCACTCCCAACCTCACAGATCCCTAGACGTAGTCCTCAACTTACAACAGTTTGTTTAGTAACCGTTTGAAGTTACAACAGCACTGAAAGGAGTGACTTGGGGCTGTTTTTCATGAAAAGTGCTTTTTCAAAAGGAAACGGGACTTTGTTTTTCCAAGAAGATGCTTCGCTTCTCATCCAAGAAGCTTCTTCCGTTGTCAATATCTTCAAGGAAAAACAAAGTCCAGGTTGTCTTTCGAAAAAGCACCTTTAGGGACAACCATCACCTGGATGACTGAACATCTCCAAAGACGATTGTTTTTCACACTTACAACTGTTGCACCATCCCCGCGGTCACATGATCAAAATTCAGCCACTTGGCAACTGACTCGTATTTATAACGGTTGCAGTGTCCCAGGATCACGTGATCCCCTATTGTGACCTTCCGACAAGCAAAGACAACGGGAAAGGCGGATTCACTTCACAGCCCTGTTACTAACTTAACAACTGCCATGATTCACTTAACAACTGTCTTGCTTAGCAACAGAAAATTTGGGCCCAGTTATATATTTATATATAAATATAAGTCATGATTTACCTCATGATTTACCTCATGATGCTCCTGTTTGCCTGACTCCCTAGTTTGTTGTATATATTGATGTAAAACATGTGTATATATATATTTATTTATTTATATATATAAATATATTTATTTATTTATTTATTTATATAAATATATTTATATAAATAAATATATTTTATATCAATATATACAACAAACTAGGGTAGTCAGGCAAACAGGAGCATCATGAGGTAAATCATGAGGTAAATCACAGAGCATAAAACTGCAAGCTCATTTCAGCATCTCTGACTTAATTTGGACACCAATGCGCTATTCCAACACACCATACTAATGCTCTCCCCATCAGAACATGCTCGCCCGCCATTTCCACAGCCCAGCACTGAACGGCTCAAGGCCTGGCATTGGGCCGCAGCCCGGGGGGATTGGGGATCCCCTCTCTTAAAGGCATTTCTTCATGTCCTGTTCCTTGGAACCACAGAGGAGATTTCTTGATATTCTCCTGTGTGACATTCTTTAAGACAGGGCTTTTCAACCTTTTCACCCATTGTACCACTTTTAGGATATGGCAACATCTGAGTACCACCAGTCGCCTAGCAAGGTGTCAAAAATTTGATGACCCCCCCCCAAAAAAGGAAAAAAGTGATAAAGTACAGGTAGTCCTCGACTTACAACAGTTCGCTTAGTGACTGTTCAAAGTTACAATGGCACTGAAAAAAGTGCCCCCCAAGCCACAGCCGAGCAAGACACCTGCCTGCCTCCCCCTGGTGGCGCTCTTCCTCCTGTCCGAGGTTTTCATTGTTGTGAGCATTTCTGTTTGGGATTGGCAGTGGGGCTGGGGTGAGGGGGGTGTTTGATTTTTATTCCCCCCCGTCTGCTGGGTGGTTGCAGCAGGTTTTGGTCACTTCACATGACCCTGGGATACTGTGACCGTCATAAATATGAATTAGTTGCCAAGCATCTGAATGTAAATCATTGGGACTTCATAGTTTTAAAAATATATGTGGAAATAGGTGTGCTGAAACTGTTTCAAAAGTTTTCATAGGATATAAATAGATGGATTGAAATTCCACTCTCTTTGTAGGCCAAAATTAAGGTTATTAAAATGAATATTGCCCCTTCCTTATTTTATTTTTGTTCTTACAAGCAAACCCTATGCGAATGCTAAATAAATATTTTCTTCAGATTGATAGGTTTTTTAGAAAATTTACTTGGGATCATAATCTACAAAAGGCTTTCATTAGCTGAACTGAGATTACCGTATGAGGAGGCAAAACTTCAATCTATTGGACTTGCAAAAATGTCACTGGGCATATATTTTATCAGCCGTAAGTATGCGGAAGGAAAATGTAATAGACTATTATCTGTTATGGGCTTCATTGGAAAGTTAATATTTATTTCCATTACGTTTGTAGAACTTTTTGGATCAAATACAATAAAAAAAAGTACTTTATTTCCAGGAGTAAATGCTGTGAGAAATCTTTGGGCCATATGGGGGGCAAAGATTGAGTTTGAAAAAGAAATCCATGAATATTTAAATTCTACTTTAAAAATAAACGTGTTTTTTTATTGGAAAATATACGTGAAAGCCAGGATTGTGGTTTTAAGTCAATTATAATGTAATGATTATTTTCAGGATCTTTCCTGTATTCAAATGGTCATCCTTGTTCACAACGGATTTAGATTAAAGCGTGTTTTAATGATAATAATAATAATAATAATGATGATGATGATGATGATGATAATTATAATAATAATAATAATATAGTTGGAAGGGACCTTGGAGGTCATCTAGTCCAACCCCCTGCTCAGGCAGGAAAGCCTATACCATTTCAGACAAATGGCTTCTTTGCAGAGAAGAGCAACAAAGATGATCAGGGAACTGGAGGCTAAAACATATAAGGAAAGGTTGCTGGAATTGGGTATGTCTAGTTTAATGAAGAGAAGGACGAGGGGTGACAGGATAGCAGTCTTCCAATATCTCAGGGGCTGCCCCAAAGAAGAGGGAGTCAAGCTATTCTCCAAACAGGACAAGAAGCAACAGGTGGAAACTAACCAAGGAGAGAAGCAACCTGGAACTAAGGAGAAACTTCCTGACAGTCAGAACAATTAACCAGTGGAACAACCTGCCTCCAGAAGCGGTGAATGCTCCAACACTGGAAGTTTTTAAGAAGAGACTGGATGGCCATTGGTCTGAAATGGTATAGGCTTTCCTGCCTGAGCAGGGGGTTGGACTAGATGACCTCCAAGGTCACTTCCAACTTTATTATTATGTTTTTTAATGAATACATGCCAATTGGAGCTGCCTATTCCATAACACACATTACTCTGAATAAATTTTTAAGAAGAGATTGGACAGCCTTTTGTCTAAAATGGTGTAAGGCAGTGATGGCGAACCTTTTAGAGACCGAGTACCCAAACTGCAACCCAAAACCCACTTATGTATTGTCAGGTGCCAGGCGGGCGTGGCCCATTGGTTGGGCATGGCCCATTAGGTGGGCGTGACTCATTGGGTTGGTGTGACCCATTGGGTGGGCGTGGCTTTGGTGATAACGGCGGACTGGGTGGGACTAAAAAGTTCAATCAATCAATTCCAACTTTGCGAGATCTTTTTTTTCCCCGCAAGAAGTTGAAATTGATTGATTGATTGAATCTTTTTTTTTTGTTTTTGGCACACGGCGGCGGAGGCCTAAAGCGCAAAGGTTTTATAAAACCCAGCTGAAGGCCTAGGACTGGGGCGACGGTGTGCGTGCCCACAGAGAGGGCTCTGCGTGCCACCTGTGGCACGCGTGCCATAGGTTCACCACCACGAGTGTAGGGTTTCCTGCCTGAGCAGGGGGTTGGACTAGATGACCTCCAAGAAGTTTCCAACCCTGTGATTCTGTTAAATCCATCGCCCTGCAGCATTTAAAAAAAATGGGATGTATCTGAGAAGAATTGAGGTCTGCTCTGCATCTTGTTTTGAAGCGGCAGAATCCCGCTCAAATGCAAACCAGACCAGCTTCCATCCAGTTGTTAAACCATCATTTTCCCAGGCAAAGCTGGAACTACAGAGAAATAGATGATTGCTCCATCCCAAACCCAGAGACTCTTCAGCAAAATGCCTTTTTTCTTTTTTTCTTTTTTTACATTTTCTGAATTGGTATTTCTCTCCTGCCCAAAATGTCTTCCAGCAGGTGAGCGTACAACTGCCATCTCAACCCACTGAGCTTTTAATGATTTGTTCAATCTTGTTTTGTTTGCCAGCCTGAGCGGATCACTTCCAACGCGGGGGTTTAAATTGCCTGGCAAACAAATACTTTCAGCTTTAGCTCTTTGGAGTCTTTTCACCACCTCTGCACTGATCCTGAAAAAGCCAAGCAATCTATCCCTTCGCCCCCACGGCGTTATTTTTTTTGTTGTTCTTTCAGAAACAGCCCGATAAAGAAAAATAAAACAAGAGTAATCCACACAGTGTTTTTTCTTCTTCTTCTGAAAGCCGAGGGGAACCAGAACTGGTTAAGTGACGATCAGGGGTGGAACTGAAGAGCAGAACTGAGTTAATCCTGAGTTTATGTTCCACAGCATAATCTCAGGATTAATTTTGGAAAAGGTAATGGCTTGACCAGCGTGATGCATTTTCCTCTAATCACAAGTAGGCATATCATTATGCATATCATTATGCATATTTCCTGTGGGGTCCTGGGTGCTCTTTCAGCTTGCTTGTTTTCTTGCAGACGTTTCATTACCCAACTAGGTAACATCAGTGCTAGAAGGGAGTGGGGAAGTGGGAAGTCAGCCCCCCCAGAGAAGGAAATATTAAAAGGGCAGAATATATTTCCCTAAAGGATTTTAAAAGCAGAAACCAACCCTGCCCCCAAGTCTCTTTGTCCCAAGCAGAAACCAAGTCTGCAGAATTGCAGATGATAATCTTGTCAGAAAGACTGGAGTCAGGAAACTGGGATTAGGAAGAAAGATCCCTAGAATCAACACCAAAAATCTAAGCGTCATCAGCCACAGCCCCAGGGAAGCAGGATATGACCCTTGGGACATAATAGGATTAACCCACCACCATCAGAATACCAGAAAGGCACACTCAGACTCAGGTCAAAGTTCAAGCCACAGGAACAACTCCAAACAAAAGGCACCAGAGCAGTGGTTCTCAACCTTTTTAATGCCGCGACCCCCAACTGGTTGTAAGTCGAGGACTAAACCGGTCGTAAGTCGAGGACTAAACTGGTCATAAGTCGAGGACTAAACCGGTCATAAGTTGAGGACTAAACCGGTCGTAAGTCGAGGACTACCCAACCGGTCGTAAGTTGAGGACTTTCCCTGCCCAGGAGCGCCACACATGCGTGGTTCCGCCCCCTGCGCCAGCTGAGGCGTAGCTGGCAAGCGGCAGAGACGGAGCAGGCCGACCACCAGCTGGCCCAGCCCAAGGGAGGTAAGGCGCCCGCCGGAAAAGGGGAAAAAAATGGCGGACAGCCTTGCTTGGCGACCCCCGTGAAATGGTCGATCGACCCCAAATGGGGTCGCGACCCATAGGTTGAGAACCGCTGCTCCAGAGGGTATAAAAACCCACTCCCTACATGTGCTCGCTCTCTATTCTCCCAGAGCCATCTTTCTCTCTGGCTCTCCTCTCCAATAAACTGCAACCTTCTTTCTAAAGCAGTCGCCATGTTGTTTATTCCCGGCTTGGACTGAACCCTGATGAAGACTTTTCCTTCAGCAGAGGTTTCTGGAGAGGAGGAGGAGGAGGACTATGGGTCCTTGGTTCTATCTGAGTTTGGGTGTTTTCTTGCAGATGTTTCATGACCCAACTAGGAAAAAAATCATCAGTACTAGAAGGGTGTAGAGTTTGCTCTCAATTTACATTCTAGTGGCTTGCCCGTGCTCCGTCACTGCAGGCTTTCAAGAGACTCAACATTTGTCTGGAATGGCATAGGGTCTCCTGCTTGAGCAGGGGTTTAAACAAGAAGAATCCCAGGGTCCCTTCCAACTCTGTTATTCTAGGTCAGTGAGGGCAAACCTTTTAGAGACCGAGGGCCCAAAAACCGCCTCTGCCCTGCGACTGCCCCACCCCCTGCCTCACCCGCCCGCAGGGCCACACACCACCTCCACAGCCCACCGCAGATCGCCCAGCAGCCCAGTAGCACCATGGAAGCCACGCCCTCTGCACACGGCCCGCAGCATCAAGAGCGGAGTCTTGTCCCTGCGGCCCAGCTGCCCGGCTACCATGTCCTTGGCTGCAGTGCTCGACGCAGGCCGCACTCAGGGGTGACTCTCCTCCAGGGGGGACTGCTGCTGAGGAGGGGGCCGTGGGGGGAGGCGGGGCTGGGGCTACAGCACACGTGCCCACAGAAAGGGCTCTGAGTGCCACCTCTGGCACGTGTGCCATAGGTTCGTCATCAATGTTCTATATTCTATATCATCTGGATTCTGCAGACCAGATATAGTAGATCTAAACCTATGGAGGTGGTGGTGGAGGAGGAGGAGGAGGAGGACTATGGAGTCCTTGGTGCTATCTGAGTTTGGGTGTTTTCTTGCAGACATTTCATGACCCAACTTAATAACTTTATCAGTGTTAGAAGGGAGATTGGTTTGTGGAATCATGGAAGAGAAAGAGGAGGAAGGACTGTGGGATCCTGGGTGCTCTCTGAACTGGATTGTGTTCTTGCAGATGTTTCATGACCCAACTAGGAAAAATCATCAGTACTAGAAGGGAGGGGGCCTTCCGGAGAGGAGGAGTAGGAGGAGGAGGAGGAGGAGGAGGAGGAGGAGGAGGAGGACGACGACGACGACGACGACGACTGTGGGGTCCTTGGTGCTCTCTGATCTGGGTTGTTTTCTTGCAGATGTTTCATGACCCAACTGGGAAACATCATCAGTCCTAGAAGGGAGTGGGGTTTGTGGAACGGAAGAGAAGCAGAGGAGGAAGAGGAGGATTCCTGTGGGGTCCTTGATGTCATCTGAGCTTGGTTGTTTTCTGGCAGACATTTCACTACCCAGCTAGGTAACATCATCAGTGCTAGAAGGGGGTGGGGTTTGCTCTTATTTTTATATACGAGTGGTTTGCCCTGTTGTGAGTGATCCCGGTGTTTCCTTGATCGGTCTGTGGCTTACCGTTCGCACGTTTAGCACTTCCTTGACTGGGATATTGTTTGTTTCTTGATCGTTGGGCTTGTTCATGCTAATCCTGGTGTTATCTGGGTGCTGACTGCTGTTGAAGAGGTGTTTTGGTCTTTCCAGCTTTTTGACTGTCTCTTCTGAAAGGCATGTAGACGTTATTGATCTCAACGTGCCTGCTGATGGCTAATTTGTCTGAATGCCAGGAAGCCACTTGTATAAAAACACAGAGCTAACCCTTCTTGCGTTGATGACATTCCCCAGTTTGGATAATGAAACGTTTGCAAGAAAACAACCAAGCTCAGAAAGCACCAAAGACCCCACCATAAAATACTACAGCTAAGGACAAATTGGAAGGTCTAAGATCTAAGGTCTAAGAATGGAGGCCTTTGAATTCTGGTGCTGGAGAAGACTCCTGCGAGTCCCCTGGACTGCAAGGCAATCCAACCGGTCAGTCCTAGAGGAGATCAACCCCGACTGCTCTTTAGAAGGCCAGATCCTGAAGTTGAAACTCAAGTCCTTTGGCCACCTAATGAGAAGGAAGGACTCCCTGGAGAAGAGCCTAATGCTGGGAAAGATGGAGGGCAAGAGAAGAAGGGGACGACAGAGAATGAGGGGGCTGGATGGAGTCACTGAAGCATTTGGAGTGAGCTTAAATGGACTCCAGAAGATGGTAGAGGACAGGAAGGCCTGGAGGAACGTTGCTCATGGGGTCGCAATGGATCGGACATGACTTCACAACTAACAACAAGATCTGCCTGCATGTTGTTCCGTTTGCAAATGAACGGCTTCTTAAAAAACATGTGGTAACCTACTGGGGTCAACTTTTTTGTTCCCCATCGGAATGTCCCATTACCCACACAAGTCAGAAGCACTGAAGGACGAGACGCAACTGGAAAAAGTTCAACTCAGACCAACGGAAAGATCGTTGAATAAGCGGCGGAGCTTGTGGGATGAAGGGACTTCATTAAGAGGTTCCCCGTCTCCTTTTGACACCCTTTTGTTTACTAACGTCTTGCACATTTCTTTCCGCCGAGTTTGCTCAGGCTCCCCCAAGGCTAATTAGGAATGAAGCTGGCACAAGTTGAAAATTGCAGAGAAACTCTGTAGGGTTTTTGTTTTTTGTTTTTGCCTTCCTTCACGAGTTGCCTACTCCTTATTGATTTTGGTTTTACGGCTTGTTAGATGGGGAGCACAATCGATAATGGACTGCGAGGTCATTGATTAATGTGGAAGAAGATATCAGGAATGGCTTATGTTGCTGTAGTAAGGGACAACTCTTTTCAGGAAGTTTTTCCCACTATCTCTCTTGCTGTCTCCCTTATATAAAAAAAACAACAAGTACAGGTAGTCCTCAACTTACAACAGCTTGCTTAGTAACTGTTCGAACTTACAGCGGCACTGAAAAAAGTCACTTATGACCATTTTTCACACTTATGTCTGTTGCAACTGACTCACATTTGTCTCACTCAGTGGTATAGGGTTTCCTGCCTGAGTAGGGGGTTGGACTAGAAGACCTCCAAGGTCCCTTCCAACTCTGTTGTTATTATTATTATTATTATTATTATTATTATTATTATTATTATTATTATTATTATTATTATTATTATTATTATTATTATTGATCATCGCACAGTCAGCCAGATGTTCAGACTGGATTTGGCATTTTTGTCTACCTATCGAGTCCTTCCCAAGGACCTGGGATAGGCAGATGTGGATGTTTGAATTGATGGTATTACAGATCTCGTCGCAGGATGGAGGCAGTTCCTAGTAAGGCCGCCTTTTGCAATTGACTAATGGCGAATTTGTCAATGCCGATGATGGTGTTCAAGTGGTGCTCCAGTTATTTTGGGATTGCACCCAAGGCGCCTATTACTATTGGTATTATTACTATTATTACTATTATTACTATTATTACTATTATTACTATTATTACTATTATTATTGAGGTTACTGTATTTATAAAGTAATAAAAATGTAATAAGATAATAAAAATGTAATAAAATAATCTAGGGATGAAAAATTCAGTGTAAAAGGCTTCATTAAGGGATATTGTCTGTCTGTCTATCTGTCTATCTATCTATCTGTCTATCTGTCTGTCTGTCTGTCTGTCTGTCTGTCTGTCTGTCTGTCTGTCTGTCTGTCTGTCTGTCTATCTATCTATCTATCTATCTATCTATCTATCTATCTATCTATCTATCTATCTATCTATCTATCCAGTGGTGGGATTCAAATATGTGAACAACCGGTTCTCTGCATGGATGCTGCTTCCAGAAGTCCATTCTGAGCCTGGGCAACAAAAAATTAGCTACCAGTTCTACCGAACTGGTGTGAACTGGCTGAATCCCACCACTGTATCTGTCTGTCTGTCTGTCTGTCTGTCTGTCTGTCTGTCTGTCTGTCTGTCTGTCTGTCTGTCTGTCTGTCTGTCTGTCTTTCTGTCTTTCTGTCTTTCTGTCTTTCTGTCTGTCTATCCAGTGGTGGGATTCAAATAGGTGAACAACCAGTTCTCTGCATGGATGCCACTTCCAGAAGTCCGTTCTGGGCCTGGGCAACAAAAAATTAGCTACCAGTTCTGCCGAAGCGGTGAGAACCGGCTTAATCCCACCCATGGTCCTAAGTCACTTTTTTCAGTGCCGTTGTAACTTTCAATGGTCACTAAATGAATTGTTGTAAATCGAGGACCCCCCCTGTAACGGCCAGGCACTACAAATAATTGACAAGGCAATCCTTGTGAAAGGATACCTCCGTATTGGCCTGGAATTCCAGAAGATGCGCAGCTAGTCCTACAACTCACGAGTTACAACGGCACTGAATAAAGGGATTGGTAAGCAGACTTCACACTCACAACCGTTGCAGCATCCCTGTGGTCACAGAGTCAAAATGATGTGGTCACCTGATCAAGTATTTAGGAGGGTTGTAGCATCCTGAGGTCATGTGCTTGTTATCTGTGACCTTCTCATCTGGCTTCTGACAAGCAAACAGGGATGGGGGAAGGTAGATTCCCTTAATGATCATGCGATTCAATTAACAACTGCAATGATTAGCTGGCTAAAAAGGTTGTAAACTGAGGTGTGACTCAGTTCACAACCGCCTTGCTTAGCAATGAAAACTTGTCAGCTGAGGACTACCAGTAATTTCAAGACCTATGAGGAACGTCAAGTTGGAGAAGATGGGTACGATGTCAACACAGGGAAGACTACATATCACGCTCATGTAAAGTTTTTCAGTTTGGAGATTTGGTTTCCCCTGTGTAAAATTATAATCCCCTTTCATCCTTCTAATGAAAGGTTTACTCCATAGTAGTAGGAGATTTGATGTTGGTGAATTAGATCTCCTAGTCTCAATCACCATTGATCCTGTTGATTGGTGGTGCTGGGAATTATAATTACAACATCGGGTTTTTAATTAATTCTACAGGTTCGCCAGGTCTGTAATATCCACCTCTAGAAATAAATCCATAACCTGCCTTATTTTATCCTCCTAATGCATATAAATATCGCCTAAGTGGTTCGTCGCCCCTGGGTCGATACGAAATGTGAAAAGTTTAAAAGGGGGGAAAGTCCTAGGGCAGAACAAAATAAGCCAATCGATCAAATAAAAGTAATTAATTCTAGGGAGACAGGATGTAAGACATTCTAAAGTTGGCTTTGCAGGTGGAGAAGATATTTTCCTAAAAATAACGGAACAGTTGTTGGAATTGGGTATGTCTAGTTTAATGAAGAGAAGGATGAGGGGGGGACATGATAGCAGTGTTCCAATATCTCAAGGGCTGCCCCAAAGAAGAGGGAGTCAAGCTATTCTCCAAAGCCCCTGAAGGCAGGAGAAGAAGCAATGGATGGAAACTCATCAAGGAGAGAAGCAACCTGGAACTAAGGAGAAACTTCCTGACAGTCAGAACAATTAACCAGTGGAACAACCTGCCTCCAGAAGCGGTGAATGCTCCAACACTGGAAGTTTTTAAGAAGAGACTGGGCAGCCATTTGTCTGAAATGGTATAGGGTTTCCTGCCTGAGCAGGGGGTTGGACTTGATGACCTCCAAGGTCCCTTCCAACTTTATTATTATGGATCATTGCACAGTCAGCCAGATGTTCAGACTGGATTTGGCATTTTGTCTACCTATTGAGTCCTTCCCAAGGACCTGGGATAGGCAGATGTGGATGTTTGATGGTATTACAGATATCGTCACAGGATGGAAGCATATTATTATTATTATTATTATTATTATTATTATTATTATTATTATTATTATTATTATTATTACTACTACTACTACTACTACTACTACTACTACTACTACTATACTACTATTATTAATATTATTATAGGTGGTTGGGTGACTTTGGGCCAATCATCAGGAGACTATGAATTCTAATCCCGCCCCTTAAGCACTAAAACATTGCTATCATGTCCCCCCTCATCCTTCTTTTTATTAAACTAGACCAGCGGTAGGCAACCTTGGCTCTTTTATGACTCGTGGACTTCAACTCCCAGAATTCCTGAGCTTGGAAACCTCTCCCTTTTCCCTCAGCATGGCTGGCTCAGGAATTCTGGGAGTTGAAGTCCACACGTCATAAAAGAGCCAAGGTTGCCTACCTCTGGCCTAGGTCTAGGCCTAGGCCGCTTTATGACTTGTGGACTTCAACTCCCAGAATTCCTGAGCCAGCACGGCTCAGCTTGGAAACCTCTCCCTTTCCCCTCAGCATGGCTGGCTCAGGAATTCTGGGAGTTGAAGTCCACAAGTCATAAAAGAGCCAAGGTTGCCTACCCCTGGACTAGACATCCCCAATTCCAGCAACCGTTCCTTATATGTTTCAGCCTCTAGTCCTTTAATCATCTTTGTTGCTCTTCTCTGTACTCTTTCCAGAGTCTCAGCATCTTTTTTACATCCTGGTGAGCAAAACTGGATGCAGGATTCCAAGCGTGGCCTTACCAAGGCCTTGTAAATCAGAGGACGTTATTGCCAAAATTGGAAAAAGAGCACCTATCAGTATCTGGCTTTTGATCCCATTCTAGTTCAGTGTATTTAAAAGTTCATAAGGAATGAAATTCAGTCCCAGTCTGTCACGTTATCAGAGTTGGCGGCTTTTGTAAAGCTTCTGTTCCCAGGTAATCATCTCCCCTGTTGAATTCCTGCCTGGGGTTTTCACAAGCCACAAACTCAAAAACCTGATTTTTTTCTTCTTCTTCTTGTGGCGAAATTTATTTCCTCTGCAAATGGGCAAAACATTCCTAATTTGGAAGGAGAAAAATATACAGTTAAGAATGGAGAAAATGGAATTCCAGAACTTCTTTTCAAAAATGCCTCTCTTTTTTTCCCCCTCTCTCTCTCTCCCCCAATATACATTGAAAGGGCCTTTTTTGTAAATAAATTTGAGGGGGGGGGGAAAGAGGGAATGGATTAAATAAAAGCAGAAAAAGAGAAAAAGAAGAAGGGAAAAAGAAGAAGAAGCAGAAGGACCCAGTGAAACTTATCCAAATCTAATTAACTAAAGGAGCGGAAGGCTTATTAAGTGTCTCACTTTGCCCCCGTCTTTGGATCTGCATTTATAACTTGGCGACCACAACAGAAAAGGCGAGGAACAATGGGAGAGAGATTTCTTTATATCGCTGTTTCTATAGCCTCCCCCACCCCCAAAAAAAACCAACAGAAAAAGAGGCTAATAAGAAGGTTTCTGAGAAACTGGAGGAGGGGATACCCAGACCCCCCCACTTGGCATTTCGCTTACGACACGCTTTGCAAGATAAAGAGGTTGGGGACCGGGGGGGGGGGCTTCTGAAAGGCTGGTGAGAAATTGGGAAGAATTGCTTCCCTCTCTCTCTCTCCATAGATGTTGCTCAGTTCGTTTCTGGATTATAGCAGCTCAAAGTCAATGAAATGAGTCTGTCAAGGAAGGAGGAAGGGACTTTTCCTTCCTTCCTTCCTTCCTTCCTTCCTTCCTTCCTTCCTTCCTTCCTTCCTGCCTTCCTTCCTTCCTTCCTTCCTTCCTTCTGTTCATTCTTTCCTCTCTTGCCTTCCTTCCTCCTTCCCTCCCTTCCTTCCTCACTCTCATTTTTTTCCTTCCTTCCCTCCTTCCTTCTTTCCTCCCTCCCTCCCTCCCTCCCTCCTTCCTCTCTCTCTCCCTTCCTTCCTTCCTTCCTTCCTTCCTTCCTCACTCTCATTCTTTTTCTTCCTTATCACCTTCCTTCCTCTCTCCCTCCTTCCTTTCTTCATTCCTCTGTGGGAAGTTAACCCAGAGAAGGAAATATTAAAAAGGCAGGAAAAAAATATTGTTCACCAAAAGGATTTTTAAAAGCATTTTTTGAAAAGCAGAAACCAAACCTGGCCTCATCTCTGCCCAGGGCAGTAGCTAGTCTTATACAAATGCAGATGTGGAACCATCAGAAAGTTGAAGCCAGAGCCATCAAGAAGACAAA
>NW_015391137.1:42539-43687 GCF_001527695.2 Protobothrops mucrosquamatus
TGGCGTTACATAACACCAGCCGATAGTCCCGGGCCGGAGGGTCTGGATCTCCTGGAGACCGAGTAGGAGCCTGAGGACCGGAGCACCCACAAGCTCGCAAGCAGCGTGTGCGTGCTCCCCTAACTTGATATGGTCCTCTGCTCCCGCCATATCTGCCTCTCCCACTGACCGTACTAATACCTCCCTCCTCCCTGAACCCTTCTTTCCTCCCTCCCTCCTTCCTCTCTCCCTCCCTCATTCCTCTCTCCCTTCCTTCCTCACTCAAGGAGAGAAGCAACCTAGAACTAAGGATAAACTTCCTGACAGTGAGAACAACTAAACAGTGGAACAACCTGCCTCCAGAAGCGGTGAATGCTCCAACACTGGAAGTTTTTAAAGAAGAAATTGGACAATAATTTGTCTGAAATAGTATAGCGTTTCCTGCCTGAGCAAGGGGTTGGACTAGAAGACCTCCAAGGTCCCTTCCAACTTTATTATTATTATTATTATTATTATTATTATTATTATTATTATTATTATTATTATTATTATTATTATTATTATTATTATTATTATTATTATTATTATTAGACAGTTGCCCAGCATCTGGATTTTGGTCACATGACCACAAGGGATGCTGCAACGGTCGGAAGAGTGAAAAACGGTCATAAGTCATAAAACTTGGAACGGTCACTAAAAGAACAGTTGTAAATCAAGGTCTATCTGTAAGGGAAAGGCTGGGAAAGATGGAGGGCAAGAGAAGAAGGGGACGACAGAGAATGAGGGGGCTGGATGGAGTCATTGAACAGGAGGCGTGAGCTTCAATGGACTCCAGAAGATGGTAGAGGACAGGAAGGCCTGGAGGAACGTTGTCCATGGGGTTGCGATGGGTCAGACACAACTTCGCAACTAACAACAACAACAACAATCTGTAAATAAAACTAGAGAGAAGTGGCAACTGTTCTAAAATGAACCCATTTCCAGATCTTTTCAATCCTCCTCATAAAGAGTGAAATTGAGGCTCCCTTTCCCCTTGCGCGCATTTTGCTCCAGAATTTGCCACTTATTTTCTTTATTCTTCCAAAATATACTCAGGGAAAGTGTGCAAAAATGCACAATCCACCTTAAAATGAGTATTCAAAAATGCAGTACTTAGGAAACGGTTGCAA
>NW_015391137.1:47243-49079 GCF_001527695.2 Protobothrops mucrosquamatus
AATAGAATAGAATAGAATAGAATAGAATAGAATAGAATAGAATAGAATAGAATAGAATAGAATAGAATAGAATAGAAAATATGGAATGGAATAATAGACTAGACTAGACTAGACTAGACTAGACTAGACTAGACTAGACAAATAGAATAGAATAGAATAGAATAGAATAGAATAGAATAGAATAGAATAGAATAGAATAGAATAGAGCTGGAAGGGATCTTGGAGGTCTTCTAGTCCAGCCCCCTTCTCAAGCAGAAGAACCTATACAGTCTCAGACAAGTGACTGTCCAGTCTCTTCTCAAAAGCCTCCAGTGATGGAGCACCCACAATTTCTGGTGGCAAGCTGTTCCACTGGTTAATTGTCCTCACTGTCAGGAAGTTTCTCCTTAATTCCAGGTTGCTTCTCTAATTGATCAGTTTCCATCCCTTGTTTCTCATCCTTCCCTCTGGTGCTTTGGTGAACAACCCAACCCCCTCTTCCTTGTGGCAGCCCCTCAGAAACACGGAAGTAAGTAAATGTAATTAAATGACAGCCACAATTTTGTTGAAATATAACCCTCAAGTTACCAAAAAAACATCTCAATAAGGGTGTCCACAGGATAGGGTCAAAAAGTCAAAATGGTGGTCTTGGCTGTACAATCAAAATGCCTCCCATATTTTTTTAAAAAATGAGTGGAGTTTCCCATTCTGGCTTCCATTTTAAGTGTTTTGTCCCTGTTCTACGGACACACTGCACAATTATTATCTAGAGTGGGAAGCTCCTAATACATTATTGTGTGGTTGTTGGTATTCAAAGGAAACATCAGTTTCTCCTTAATTCCAGGTTGCTTCTCTCTTTGGTCAATGGTTGGAAAGTGACCAAAGAGAGCAGCAACCCGGAATTAAGGAGAAACATCCTAACAATGAGGACAATTAACCAGTGGAACAGCTTGCCACCAGAAATCATGGGCACTCCATCACTGGAGGTTTTTAAGAAGAGACTGGACAATCACCTGTCTGAGATGATATAGGTTCTCCTGCTTGAGCAGGGGGCTGGACTAGAAGATCTCCAAGGTCCCTTCCAGCTCTATTCTATTCTATTCTATTCTATTCTATTCTATTCTATTCTATTCTATTCTATTCTATTCTAATTCTAATTCTATTCCATATTCTATTCTATTCTATTCTATTCTATTCATCAAAGAGAGAAGCAACCTGGATTTAAGGAGAAACGTCCTAACAGTGAGGACAATTAACCACTGAAACAGAAGTTGCCTCCAGAAATCGTGGGCACTCCATCACTGGAGGTTTTTAAGAAGAGACTGGACAGCCATTGTCTGAGATGATATAGGTTCTCCTGCTCAAGCAGGGGGCTGGACTAGAAGATCTCCAAGGTCCCTTCCAGCTCTATTCTATTCTATTCTATTCTATTCTATTCTATTCTATTCTATTCTATTCTATTCTATTCATCAAGAAGAGAAGCAACCTGGAATTAAGGAGAAACTTCCTAACAGTGAGGACAATTAACCACTGGAACAGAAGTTGCCTCCAGAAACCTTGGGTGCTCCATCGCTGGAAGTCTTTAAGAAGAGACTGGACTGAGATGGTATAGGTTCTCCTGCTCGAGCAGGGGGCTGGACTAGAAGACCTCCAAGGTGCCTTCAAGGTCTATTCTATTCTATCCCTTAGCTTGAAGTCATAGCCTTGAGGAGGTAAACCAGGCCAGCTTCTCATTAAATCCCCATAATCTTGCTCAGAGAGTGAAAAGTTCACCTTGATTGTTCAGAGAGAGAGAGGGAGAGAGGGAGAGAGAGAGAGAGAGAGAGAGAGAGAGAGAGAGAGAGAGAGAGAGAGAGA
>NW_015391137.1:52048-54374 GCF_001527695.2 Protobothrops mucrosquamatus
AGCACCCGGAGGCTCCAGCTAGTCCAAAATGCGGCCGCGCGGGCGGTGTTGGGAGGGACTCGTCGCTCCCATGTAACACCGCTGCTGCGCGAGCTGCATTGGCTGCCGGTGGCCTTCCGGGTGCGCTTCAAGGTGCTGACCATCATCTTTAAAGCGCTCCATGGCATCGGACCTGGATATCTTCGAGACCGCCTCCTGCTGCAGATTACCTCCCATCGGCCTGTACACTCCCACAGAGTGGGTCTCCTCAGGGTGCCGTCGGCCAGACAGTGCCGGCTGGCGACCCCAAGGGGGAGGGCCTTCTCTGTGGGAGCTTCCACCCTCTGGAATGAACTACCCCCAGAGATCAGGGTGATCCCTGATCTCCCTTCCTTCCGCCGCGCCCTTAAGACATGGTTATTCCAGCTTGCAGGACTGGCTTAGGGGAAAATTTTTAATGGGGGTTTTAAAGTAATTTTAAATTAATTTAGACCAATTATTAATATTTGTTTTTAATTATGTTTTTAATCTGTAGTTTTGGGATTTGCATTTTTATCTGGTTGTTAGCCGCCCTGAGTCCGCAAGGAGAAGGGCGGGATATAAATATAAACAATAAATAAATAAATAAATAAACTAGGTAACATCATCAGTGCTAGAAGGGAGTGAGATTTGTGGAGAGGAGGAGGAGATTGTCGGGTCCTTGGTGCTCTCTAACTGGTTGTTTTCTTCCAGACGTTTCATGACCCAACTAGGTAACATTATCAGTGCTAGAAGAGAGTGGTGTTATGGAGAGGAGGAGGAGGAGGAGGAGGAGGAGGAGGAGGAGGAGGAGGAGGAGGAGGACGGCGGTGACGACGGGATCCTTGGTGCTCTCTGAGCTTGGTTATTTTCTTGCAGACATTTCATGACCCAACTACATAACATCATCAGTGCTAGAAGGGAGAGAGATTTGTGGAGAGGAGGAGGAGGAGGAGGAGGAGGACTTCAGCTCCCAGAATTCCTCAGTCGGCCATTTTGATGAAACTGAGGGCTTGGATCCAGACCAGGGGTAGGCAACCGTGGCTCTTTTATGACTGGTGGACTTCAACTCCCAGAATTCCTGAGCCAGCCATGCTGAGGGGAAAGGGAGAGGTTTCCAAGCTGAGCCAGGCTGGCTCAGGAATTTTGGGAGTTGAAGTCCACGAGTCATAAAAGAGCCAAGGTTGCCTACCCCTGGCTTAGGGGAACCATGTTCCATGTAGAAGGTGCCGCCACCGAGAAAGTCCTTTTTGGTGTCTATGGAGATTTTCAGTCATCCAGGGCATCGTTATCCCAAAGGTGCTTTTTCAGGAGGCAACTGGACTTTGTTGTTTTTCTTTGAAGATGTTTCGCTTCTCATCCCAGAAGCTTCTTCAGCTCTGACTGGATGGTGAGGAATGGAAAGAGATGACCAGCTGTCTGCAAGGAGTATAAATCCTTCCATTTCTATTCCAGTGTTGGAGCATTCACAGCTTCTGGAGGCAGGTTGTTCCACTGGTTAATTGTTCTGACTGTCAGGAAATTTCTCCTTAGTTCTAAATTGCTTCTCTCCTGGATGAGTTTCCATCCGTTGCTTCTTGTCCTGCCTTCAGGGGCTTTGGAGAATAGCTTGACTCCCTCTTCTTTGGGGCAGCCCCTGAGATACTGGAAGACTGCTATCATGTCCCCCCTCGTCCTTCTCTTCATTAAACTAGACATACCCAATTCCAGCAACCGTTCCTCATATGTTTTAGCCTCCAGTCCCCTGATCATCTTTGTTGCTCTCCTCTGTACTGTTTCTGGAGTCTCAACATCTCAACTGTTTTGTATCATGATCCTATTGTGAAACAAATGCACCCGATCATGCTGGGTTAGCTGATCATAACAAACACCAGTCAAATAAACAAGGAAAGGGAAAAAAAGGGACCAAAACCATCATCTCCAAATGCCAAAAGGATCAAATATTTTCCCCGTCCTGCCAATTATCTTTAGTTCTGGAATGGAATGGCATATTTGACTCTCAGCCCAGACATGTCCACATTTAATAAAAAATCAACGGTCTAAGAGGGACATTTTTCAAAACGTCCTGTTTACTTTCACATCGTAAAGGAACTCATCATTTTAATAGCCTTTCTCCCACCCGGAAAAAAGTATTGCTATTTCTATTTGGATGAAAAGCCTGAGATAGGGTAAGAAGAAAGATCAGATCTTGGAAACCTTAAAAGGTCAACATTTCGTCCCTGCTTGATGTTAATGGCTTCTGCATTCATTCTGGCATATATATATATATATATATATTTTCCCCGCCTGTGTATTTTGGAAGACTCAACACACATCCGCGTCTGAATGG
>NW_015391138.1:0-10149 GCF_001527695.2 Protobothrops mucrosquamatus
AATAATAATAATAATAATAATAATAATAATAATAATAATAATAATAATAATAATAATAATAATAATAATAATAATAATAATAATAATAATAATAATAATAATAAAAAAGTTGGAAGGGACCTTGGAGGTCATTGAGTCCAACCCCCTGCTCAGGCAGGAACCCTACACCATTTCAGACAAATGGCTGTCCAGTCTCTTCTTAAAAACTTCCAGTGTTGGAGCATTCACCGCTTCTGGAGGCAGGTTGTTCCACTGGTTAATTGTTCTAACTGTCAGGAAGTTTCTCCTTAGTTCTAGGTAGTTTCTCTCTTTGGTTAGTTTCCATCCATTGCTTCTTGTCCTGCCTTCAGGTGCTTTGGAGAATAGCTTGACTCTCTCTTCTTTGTGGCAGCCCCTGAGATATTGTAACACTGCTATCATGTCCCCCCTCGTCCTTCTCTTCATTAAACTAGACATACCCAATTCCAGCAACCGTTCCTTGTATGTTTTAGCCTCCAGTCCCCTAATCATCTTTGTTGCTCTTCTCTGTACTCTTTCTAGAGTCTCAATAGCGGAGAATGGAAGGATTTATATTTCTTTGCCATCATCTGGTTGTGAGCACCAGTGGTGGGATTCAAATATGTGAACAACCGGTTCTTTGTGTGGATGCCACTTCCGAAAGTCCATTCTGGGCCTGGGCAGCAAAAAATTAGCTACCGGTTCTGCCGAAGTGGTGCGAACTGGCTGAATCCCACCACTGGTTAGCACTCTTTCTGAGAGTAATTGAGGCCACTTGGAGGTTTATCTGTGCCCTCAGAGTCACCTGAATAGTGCAAATGGGAACTCAGAATCTCCATAGACATTAATTTGGGAGGAAATCCAAGTAGTTTAAGGGAACTTATTTATTTATGAAACTAAAGAGGAAAGGGGGTTGAACTAAATGTACGAGGAAAGTGCTTCTAAAGAGCAACCACTGCCATAAATGATGATTTTTTAAAAAAAATATATTTAAAATGAGTTTGGAATGAATGAAGAAACCACATTTCTTCACGGAGGTCCCACAGAAGACATAATGGAGCAATTTTACAACTTAGTCCCAGAAATTTTCACTTAGATGTTACGTAAAAAGTTGAGCTCCCAGAATGGTTGTGTGGTGTAGTGTGGTGTCGGCAACTTAAAACAAAACTCCAGAACACTGATTTTCTCTGTGCAAAAACACACTCTTTCTTTAAACAAAAGTACTCAGATGTGCCAACAAATGTCTTATTCCACAACAGCAAAATGTCAATCCCATGGACTACTTTTGGGATTACATCCTTTTTTCCCCTCTAGAATGCACACAGGTCATCAAAAAAGGCAATTTGGGGACTGTGCCACCCCTCACAGTTCAAAAGCTGAATCCTTGCGTGATGGAGCTGTGCAGGTTTTATCAACGGTGCTTCTGTACCAGAGACCGGAGCTACTCGAGGGATCATGCTATGAGGTAAATTTAAAAATGGTCTCATCTAAGTTCTTAGTCTGGAATCTAGATATTACAAGTTGTGCAGATTCTCACAAGGGACCTTTGTTTTGGTGAGGAGTTGAAGGAGATACTCCTTCCAAGTTGATGCTTGAAGCAAGAGAGCTCCATGCTTTTTAGAAGAAAATCAACCCCCCATGTTGGTTTCTGGATCTTTATAGTCTCTCCTAAGCTCTACTTCCCCATCTTTTCTTATCAACCTTTGGTGAGATTGCCACAAAACATGTCCTTTTCCAGCAGCAAGCTTTGGCTATCACCATTGGACATTACCTTCTCTTGCATGTTTTCACCCTGAGTCATCAGGAAACTTCTAGCACCTTCTAGAAAAACCATGGTTTTTCCAAACTACACCTGTGAGGCCAGGCTTATGTTACTTCAGTAATGGGTGGATAATACTATGAAGATACCAAAAGTCACTGAGGAAGAAATGGCCCAAAGATGGTTCTGCAGAGGCAAATCCATCCTTCTGGTGAACCTCCACTACCTCCTCAAACAGGCTCAAAGCACATGAGGGAAGGAAGTTAAGAACATTTCCTTGAGTTTATATTGAAATTTCTAGATAAATCGTAAGGTATTTCGGCACCTGAAATTCTGAGTGTAGAAACCTGAGGAAGGGGACCAGAACACCAGCTGCATTTGGCAACTTGAGATTTGATTTTATGGTCTTAATACGATGAAAAGGGATCTCGTCAGATTTGATGAATGGGTATTAACAGAACAAAAGTGATTCCCAGTTCATAAGTAAAAATCAAGCTTCCTCAGCTTGACAGAACCAGGAAGATCGGGCAATTTCTTTGATCTATTCAGAGAGTATGGTTTGCAATGCAGCCCAAGTAAAACCAGTAAGAATTAATAACAAAACCATAAAATATATGAAGACAACCCAGTCCACCATCCATACTATAAGCCGATAAGAACAGAATGTTATGACTGTGTAAAGAAGAAACAGCAAATACCCTCTTTTTCCAGATTCTGTTCTGTTCTTTCCAGCTCTATTCTGATTGATTGTTCATCCCTACCTAATATGTCTTCTGTCAGCCATATTTTGTGTGCAGCAATCAGACACTTTGGTTCATGTGTGAGAAAGATTTACAGAGGAGAAGCAACTGTTGACGGTTGTTGTCTACTCTCCTTATTTCCTATTTGAATATACAGCTGAATCTTAGCCTGGGAGAAAGATAACTAAATTTTGTTGCAGGGAGCTGTAAGATTAATGACCCCATTGGTTATTTTCTTCCTGGATTTTTTTTTTTGTCTTTTCGGGGAGTGCAAAACAGCTCGGTTTCTAAATCCAATGTTTCTTGGTTCTGAATTTATCACCCAATAAATTTATCGTGACCTTAGCAAGGAATTAGCATATGGTTTTCATCTCAGAAGCAATAGAATAGGAGAAATAACAAGACCTCAGAGAGAATACAGGGAAAATAAAATGAACTTCTGTTCCAATAAAATCTATTGCGGAGTTAAAAGCAAAGGAAGAGTTGATTTCAGTAGCCTTGGAGTAAAAATTGATTTGGAGAAGTCCTTAAGATGTTGTATTTCTGTACTACAGTATTGAAAGCAATGTTACACTCATTTTTGGAAGTCAAGTATGTTTGTTACTTTAGTTACAGACATCAGCTAAGGATTTCGATCCAAGAATACACAATTCAAAATATATCCTACTGTATATCCTATTCATCTTTTGATATTGGTTTACATTTTAGGTACTGTGTTGAAAACTATCCATGGTTCTTTAAAAATGCAGCATTTATTTGTGAAAAGGTCAAGAGATCAACTTATTCTAAGAGTAAGTAGATATTCCCATCTAGTCTATTTCAGTGGGATTTTGCTCAATGCCCATTGGGTTCAATGTGTCTTGGGTAGGATGGCACTATAATAGCATATCCTCCTAAGAAATCTACTAATGGGGTTACAGTAATAAACTATCCCAAACTTTTCTTTAGTTCTGCAACTTTCCACCACCAAGTTTTGGCAGAAGAATGGGAAAGTGGGAAGAGAGGAAAACCAATCTTAGTTTCCCTGATGATTGTTTATAAGTGACTTGACCCCTTTATTGCACTTTTGACATGTTCAAATCATTGAAGTTATTTTGTAGAGGGAGAAGGTGGAGACCCACACTAGATCCAGGGAAGTATGAAAGTTCACTAAGTCTGTGGGACCATTGGTGCTCTTTCAGCTTGTTTTCATGCAGACCTTTCATTACCCAACTAGGTAATATCACCAGTGTTAGAAGAGAGTGGGATTTGTTCTCTATTTACATATCAGTGACTTGTTCTGTCAGTGTTGGTGGGAGTGCTCTTGGTAGTTCCTTAATTAGGTCGTTATTTATTGTTGGATTGTTTGTCTGAGTTGGTAGCTCTTTCATTGGGGTATTGTTTACTGCTTAATTATTTTTCTGGAATTAATCCTGATGACAATCTCTATCTATCTGGGTGTTGATTGCTGGTGTTTTGGTCTTTTGTTTCCTTTTAGATTTTTAAAATTGTCTCTTTTGAATGGTATGTAGCTGTTGTTTATCACTATTTGCCTGTTGATTGCTGATTCGTCTAAGTGTCAGGCTTCAAGAAATTTTCTATATTTTTGCACCTAGCTTGGTCTAGGATGCTCAGAGTTTCCCCTTTGAAATTATGATTAAGTCTGTCCATGTCTGGTGCAATTAAGGAGTTTTCAACAAACAACCAATCCAATAGTAAACGGCATCCTAATCACTATCCAAGAACATTCCCACCAACATTGATAGGGCAAACTATATATAAACAAAATGAACGCCACTCCCTTCTAACACTGATGATGTTACCTAGCTGGGTAATGAAACATCTACAAGAAAACAACCAAGCTCAGTCAGCACCAAGAAACCTGGTTCAACCCTAGCAACCAATATTCCCTTCTGTCTAAATATGAATTTCTTTCTCTACATTGAATTGACCCTTCCTTTTTTTTCTAGCATTGAAACAGAAGTGCCTTAAATATATTTGTAAATCCATCTGATTCTCCAAGAGGAATTGTTGAGCACAAGGAAACATGGAAGAAATCCATAGGTTTATTCCATTGTCCAGTGCAAGAAACCACACACACACACACACACACACACACACACACACACACATTACTAACAGAAGAGAAAGAAGAGGATTTTCCTTGGATGGCAGGATCTTCTTGATTGCACACTGATTAAACAAAAAGTTAATAATGAATAGAAGATGACATTCACAAGAACCTTCCCTGAAATGAAAAGTTGTAATAATTATTGTTATGTTTCCTAAAGAATGTGCCCTAGTTTGTTAGTGAATATAAATCAGTGGATTCTTAAGTGTTTGAAACAACAGTGAATTAAAATGTAAGAATTACATACAATTACATTTTGCAGTTCTGTCTTCACTTAAAAAAGAAATGTGTAACAAGATTACTTTGTGTTACTTTGGGATGTCAAAGCTCAATTTAAAGTTCTTTCTTACTGATGAAGAAAACAGTTTGACCCTCCATCTTTATAGGTCAACAGCACGGATTGGTTTTATAAGCTTGGAATGTAAGAACTCGCCAGAAGGATTTCCACACTGAAAGATGGGGTGCTTAGATGCACCTTTTGGCCTTTTCATAACCAAAGTGAGAGGGAAATCTTGCCCTTTATAGGGTTTTACAGGTAGTCCTCAACTTATAACAGTTCATTTGGTGACCATTCAAAGTTACAACGGCACTAAAAAAAGTAAGTTACAATAGTTTTCACATTTTTGACAGTTACTGCATCCCCATGGTCACGTGATCAAAATTCAGATGCTTGGCAACTGACTCATATTTATGACAGTTGCAGTGTCCCAGATCTTGTGCTCATTTCTTGTGGTCTTCTGATATAAGCAAAGTCAATGGGGAAGCCAGATTCACTTAACAATCATGTCATTAACTTAACAACTGCAATGATTCACTGAAAAACTATGGCAAGAAAGGCTATAAAATGAGGCAACATTCACTTAAGAAATGTCTCGCTTAGCAACAGAAATTTTGGGGTCAATTGTGGTCATAAGTTGAGAACAACTTCTATTTCATTTGCATTGTCTTCTCCTTGGAAAGGTTTTTGGGAAGCAATTTATTTTCTATCACACATACTAGAAATAAATTGGGGGGGGAACACAGGCCATTTTTTTGGATGGAACATTTTGTAGAAACATCTCCCTCAGAAACAAACTTGACAATATTAAGATGGATGGACTTCAACTCCCAGAGTTCCACAGCCAGTCATAGCTCATTTTGCTATGAAAATGTCCTCCTTTGTTCAACATTTGAGAGGCCCTCAGAGGCCCAGAGCTTGTGGGCTGCCTTTTGAATATCCTTCCTCCCATTATAAACTTTCCCTCCTTTAAAATATTGTATGTTCTGCAAAAATTAAGAGGTCCTCAAGTCTCTACACAAGCTTCTGTTTGGCTTCCCAAAGGCACTAGAAACCTATGAGTTCACTGTTTGTGTATAGTATATGCGTTTGAGTACACTTCCATGCATCCACAGCTAGGCCTCAACTTACAGCCTGTTGCTTAGCGATAAAAAGGGGACAAATGACTCCAATCCAAAGTTGATGACTGTCATTTCGGCATTCAGCAACATGGCCACAATGTTGGCTGTTTGCAGCATCCTGTGGCCATGTGACTGCATTTTATGAAGGTTTTGCCAAAAACAGGCACTTCCTTCTGGTTTTCAGCAAAACATGTCGTAGCGAACAATGAATTTGCTTAAGAGTCATGGTATTTGCTTAATGACTGCTGAAAACAACAACAACCTAATACCAGGTCGATCGTGTGACTGACCTATTTAACAACCATTACAACCTTAATGGGCAGATTCCATTATGGTGATAACTTGAGGACTACCTGGCTAGAACGTGTGGGTTCCCATCATTCTCTTGCCTGCCTTTCTGGAAAAATCTTCCCAATAGTAAGACCCGATATCACAGTGGAACAATTGACCTATGGAGGTTGTGGGTCCTTCATTTGTAGAGGGAAGAAATTGGATAGTGACCTCTCAAGAATAGTATCATTGGTTTTTTTCCTCAAAGAGTTAGTCTAAATGATCTTTGTGGTGCCTTCCAAAACTCCTCAGGTCTGCGATTCCATAATTCTATGGAAGACCCTTTCAATGTTTTTTTTTTCAAGCCCTCCCGAGCTTTTCAGCACTCAGATATTTGGGGGTCTGTCCTATCGTCTAAATTTTCACCTGTCCCTCAACCATGAATGAAGCTGCTTATTAAGTTCTCGCTCACCGCCGTCATCTGACTTTGCAGGAAAGGGATAACAAAGGAACAATTGTTTCATTACAACAAGGCCTGTATTAGGGTAGCTTTCAAGAGTCTGGTGGGGGGGGAAAGAAAACCCCCGACTGAATATAACCTTAAGCATATAAATGATCTATAATGTTCACCTTTGATGCTCTAGGAATTGTGACCTGCCGAAATTTTAATGAAAGGGACAATTGAGAAAGGTTGAGTTTGGGTTGATGAAGAAAGTAGTCACGTGATCAAGGGAGGGCATAGCCAAAGAGGTATAAATCACTAAAGGCCAAGTTCCTCCTTTTATCTTCCTTTGAGAAATATCCTTCAAGGTAAGCAAGTTTCTCATGCTTTAGGGTGGAAGGGTTTCTTAAATGGCAGTGAGTGAATTATTAGCCAGTTATCTGAGCTGAAACCTGTGAACCTGGAAATCAGTTTTAGGAGAAATGGTAGCCCAACGTAATAGACACCAGCGTACTGGCCAGGGCTACCAAAACTCTGCTGCCAAAATCTCCATGACCACTGGATGGTGGCAAAGAGTTAGAGTTTTATCTCTTTGTTGCCACCTTGTGATGGACTGGACTTGTGCAGATCTTGTAGTATTCTATAACACCAGAATAAATCCAGTTATCCAAAGAGGTTTTTTTTTTCCACAGATAAACACACATTGAGCATCTGTTTGCAAACTCAGGGTTGAGCTAGGATTCTAAGCATCCACCTGGCACCATCTCATGTTCAGCTGGAAGTATGTAGTCCTCTAGATACTTACAATCTAGTCAGAAATTGAACTTCTAAATAGTACATACCAGTATAAAGATACTGTGATAAGATCCGTGCAGTGTGAACCAAATCTGGGTATCTCACTAGAGCTTAAAAGTAGCCTGTAGAATGCTTCCAGTTCATCTATTTAGGTATTGGGTTACAACTCATCTACAAAAGGGTGCAGAACTTCACATGGTGTCAGTGGGGTAGACTTCTAAGAGTGGGAAGAGATCAAGGCTGTAGAGAAGACAGGTTCAAATTTGGTCCAGTATGGTCCAGCTCGGAGATGTATTTAAAAAACAAGGGACTTTTTTCTCTCTATAGTTAGTCATAGGTAAGGTCTGCCTATGTAATCTCAGATCTGTCTTGCAATCTCTACATAGTAGCAGTACTGACCAACCTTAAACAGCCATTCCACATTTTGGTTAGAGGGATGCAAAATCCACTAAGTATTCAAAATGTATAGAAATCTGTACGACGATACCTGCACAAAATCTTTATGCAGCATGAACTTACTGTATGCTGTTTGATTGTGGGCAAAACCTTTTTAAGTTTGGGTTTTGTTTTTTTACTTTTTACTTTGTAAATTTTAACCTTGTTTTTAGAGTGTTTCAACTTTGCTTTTTAGTCACGTTTTATATTATGATGTGGTTTGTAAAGTTTACTTAAGCAAAATTGACGGTGTAGAAATTTGATATCTAAGCAACTAAAAAAAACACTTTGGGGGCTTAAATGTTTTATATCGCAGACAGAATGTGGCTATTTGAAATGTACATTGCCCCAAGTGTTGAATTCCGTGCAACACTTTTTTGCAACTCTTCTGTGCGATTTTGCAACCACCCAGATATGTGAGATCTCATCTCAACTCAGCTGAGCAATTTTCCCTTCCCTTCCTTCTAAAAGCTAAATGCTAAATTAGTGCAAAGAACTCCACAAATGAATTTTACATGATGCAAAAAATGTTCCTTCCCTCTCTCTTTCTTTCTCACTCTGTCAGTTTGCCTTTCTTGAAGTTACTCATCAGTTCACTGAACGATCTGAAATTCTATCAGGAGAAAGGGAGAAACATCTGTTCTCTTTCTCTGTACAGCTGTCCTAGTTTCAAAACTCCACCACGAGTCCCTCTTGAATAACTTTCTCCTCTTCTAATTTGGGAAACTGCCAGATGTTTTAGTCCCTCTTGGAGTGAGCTGGCACTAGCAATAAGCAGCTCAGACATTCAACCCAACCTAAATGTGTTAGACTTAAATTCTCACAACCTGGCAGGACTAGCTTTGATCCTTTGGGATTATAGGATGTACAGTAAAGTCTAACACATCTGGATGGAATCTGATTCTGGGAAGTGTTTTAGAATAACATCTGCTTTGGTACTCCTAAAGATGCTTTTTGAAAGGTAACTGGACTTTCTTGGGTTTTTTTCCCTCTTGAAGACGTTTCACTTCTCATCCGAGACGCTTCTTCAGTTCTAAGCCAGAACTGAGGAAGCGTCTTGAATGAGAAGTGAAATGTCTTCAAG
This sequence comes from Protobothrops mucrosquamatus, assembly GCF_001527695.2. Classification (NCBI taxonomy): domain Eukaryota; kingdom Metazoa; phylum Chordata; class Lepidosauria; order Squamata; family Viperidae; genus Protobothrops; species Protobothrops mucrosquamatus. The sequence continues at coordinate 9,031 of NW_015391138.1, forward strand.
AAAAAAACAAACACACAGAAAGTCCAATTGCCTTCTAGAAAAGCACTTTTGGGACAACCATGACCTGGATGATTGAGAACCTGCATAGGCACCTGCTTTGGTAATTACCATGTGATTATATATATATATATAAAATTTCCGGAAGCACAAGTAATTTAATGCTACACCGTGGGCGAACCATACCTTATTGTCTTAAAGGACATTTATATAAACATTTTATTTAATTCACCAGGCAAGCTTCCTGAAAAATAATGCTGATAATTCTATTGATGACTATATTGCTGATTTTACATAATGGTGGTAAGTGAAAAATCATGTCATGGTTTTGTTTTGTTCCTCTTTATATTATTTTGTATAGGCAGATTGCTCAAATAACTCCTTGGGGTGTATTTCTGTGGGCAGAATAGTTGTTATTGTTATTAATATTATTGTGTAAAACATAGTAAAAGTAAATCCACACAATAAATCCCATTGATTTAATTTGATAGTAAAGCTGATCATTATTGATAATTGGGAGTTAGGTAGCATATACATTTAAATAATAATTATTATTACATAATAATAATCCTGGCAGATTTCTAGAATAAAATGCTGCAGATACATAGGGATCCATGGTTCAACAAGCTGTTTTTATTCAGTATTATTGTAATATCAACATGATCAGGTTAAGAGTAAAATACATAATAGTTGCTTCATGTTAAACATAATGACTTGCTTGTGGTCATCACTGTCTGCTTCAATTCACAAGTTAGATAGGAATAATCCTTCAATTATAACAGGGGTCTTCAAACTTGGCCCTTTTATGGCTCGTGGACTTTAACTCCCAGAATTCCTCAGCCAGCGTGTCTGGCTGAGGAATTCTGGGAGTTGAAGTCCACAAGTCATAAAAGGGCCAAGTTTGAAGACCCCTGAATTATAATAATCAGTATAACTAGTGATAATACTAATCGTGTTAACTAATAATACTAATATTAGGCAAAAAGGACTGATGGTTTTAGGAAGTTTCTAAATTAGTAGATATAGAATTAGAAACTGAGATCTGATCCTGGCTCCTTAGAAAGGATATTCCTGTAATTAGATAAGTTAAGTTAAGTTAAGTTAAGTTAAGTTAAGTTAAGT
>NW_015391138.1:10249-19277 GCF_001527695.2 Protobothrops mucrosquamatus
AGATAAGATAACCTTTATTGTCATTTTTATACTGTGGGCACAATGGCACACATCAAAAATGAAATTTAGTTGCCCGCTCTCAAAGTAAAACACATACATGACACACACCTAAACATACTATGAACAACATATGTATAGACCCACATCTCTACATATACGTAGCAAATAAATATTAAATATTGTCCATCTTGAATATATATATAATATATATTCTTTTATTTATTTATATATCAAACTTTTTAACCATGCATCTCCCCCCCACGTGTATATATGTATATAGGTGTGTACATGTATACATATATATATATAAATATATGGATGAAAAATGTCCACGAAAGAGACCTAAAACAAGATGGATCAAGGACAACAGCAAGTATTGTGGGTCCATCTTGTTTTAGGTCTCTTTCATGGATGCTTTTCATCAACACACACACACACACACACACACACACACAACGCACACACACCACCACCAACATCTTTAATAAAAGTTCGTGTGTATACAGTTTTATTAAAGGTGTTAAAAATAAAGATAAAAATGAACTACAAACTAATATAAACTAAGAAAAAGAGGTCAAAACGAAAGCTAAAAATGCAAGAGAAGGGGAAAAAAAGTAAAAGAAAAATGAAAAACATACAAACCTTCTGATCTTTACAGCAGGTACAATTATAAGTTGCCTCTTCCTCTGTGGTTACAATATGACTCTCTTCTTTCTCCAGTCTAATCATCAAAACCATCAAAACCATAGATTCATTTTTTTCTGCTTCATGAAAAAAAGTCTATAAGGGTTTTCAAGTCATTATAAATATAGATTTTTGTCTTTGATCAAAGAAGACCAATTTAGCCTTCCCTGAAAGTTCCATCATCTTCACCAGCCATTCCTGCATTGCGGATAATGTTGAATCTTCCCATTTTTGCACATACAATAATCCTGCGGCGGTTATCATGTATGAAAGCAAGATTCCATAACTTATTTTTTGCAATTCTTTGTCCATCATTCTTGTGAGAAAGGAGGGGGTCAATTTACGTTTATCTTTTGTAAAGTGTGGAATGGTTTAGGACTGCTAACCTATCCTCAAGAGCTAATTTGATTTCCCATTTGAATGTGCGTGTATGTGTGTCTCTCTGTCTCTGTCTGTCTGTCTGTCTGTCTGTCTGTCTGTCTGTCTGTCTGTCTGTCTCTCTCTCTCTCTCTCTCTCTCTCTCTCTCTCTCTCTCTCTGTGTGTGTTTGGATGGAATGGTTGATGCAGGTACTCAAGGATCAGAGACAGGAGCTACAGGCATCCCCCTGGATCTCCCACATGCCGCAGAAAGAAATCTAAGTAAGACAATCAATTTTTTCGGCAAACAAGGAGTTACAAAGTCCTGGCAACTCAACTCTCCACCTTTCCCCCTAAATTCCTAGCTAATTCCCAAATAACTGGAAAGGGCTAGATCAGGGGTAGGCAACCTTGGCTCTTTTATGACCTGTGGACTTCAACTCCCAGAATTCCTGAGCCAGCATGGCTCAGCATGGAAACCTCTCCCTTTCCCCTCAGCATGGCTGGCTCAGGAATTCTGGGAGTTGAAGTCCACGAGTCATAAAAGAGCCAAGGTTGCCTACACCTGGGCTAGATTACAGACAGATGTAGAGAAAACCATGGAGACGATCTGTCAAACCATTAGCAAAACATGAACTTGGGCAGAGATGTGTCCTCTAAGCTTTCTGTTTGGCTCCCAGACATTTTGTTGCCAAACTAGGTAACATCTTCAGTGGTTTTTTTCCTCACAGCAACCTTCTGACTGGTTGCTGTGAGGTGCGAAATTCACCTGGGTGTGTGTGGTCGGATCTGTCGTTGGCTGGTGGTACAGACGGCCTGCTTCCTTATTGATTCATTACGGGTCAACCAGTCAGAAGTCACAAGACTTCTTCTGAATCAACCAGCCTTGTGATTCAGTCTTATGATTCCATCAGTCCTGTGACTCAACCAGTCATAAAACCAACTGATCACCCAGGACTTATATAAATGAATGAGACACTTCCCCCCAAAACCCCTGTTGATGATGTTACCTAGTTTGGTAATGAGACATCTGGGAGCCCATCAGCAAACTTGGAGAACCTACCTCTGCCTAAATCTACAACCCAAGCTATGAATGTTTTCTACAATTTCTAACGTGAACTTAGCTTGGAAAAACAGGAACGTGTGAGAAAGTAACTCAAGACAGCATTATCATGACTTACGTTGATATAAGACAGAGGTCTTCAAACTTGGTCCTTTTATGACTTGTGGACTTCAACTCCCAGAATTCCTCAGCCAGGCATGCTCAAGACACCATTATCATGATTTGCGTTGATATAAGACAGGGGTCTTCAAACCTGGCCCTTTTATGACTTGTGGACTTCAACTCCCAGAATTCCTCAGCCAGGCACGCTGGCTGAGGAATTCTGGGAGTTGAAGTCCACAAGTCATACAAGGGCCAGGTTTGAAGACCCCTGGTATAAGAGGAAGGAAGGGGAAAGGCTGATAGGCTTTCAAGATCCTGTCAATACAGTAGCCTTCTGGTATTTTTTGTGGACCCTGTTTCCTGGCCTGGCCTGCCTCAAAAGGCTGACATCAATCTTTTATACCAGAGTTTATACCAAAGAGTCATGATTGGACAATTGTTAAGTTTCTTTTTCTTGTCTCTCCAGAATGAATTCATGGTTCGCTTATAGTCTCTGCAGTTCTTCTCCAAGATCATCCCAGTTATCTTTAGGAATAGCTGAACAATGTAGACTAGACTTTTCAAGCTAGAAGTTAGGCAGTTTCCACACTGTCCATCTTTTGGAATCTCCCCAGAGATTCATACAACCCTCAACCTACTGTCTTTATATAAAACCTAGCTCTTCCCTCGGACCTTGAATTTGTGTTGGGTTGGGCCTCTTTGAATCATAAAATGGGGTGAGCATGTTTTAGGGCAGTGGCGGTGAACCTATGGCACAGGTGCCAGAGGCGGCACTCAGAGCCCTCTCTGTGGGCACGTGCACTGTCGCCCCAGTCCTGGGCCTTCAGCTGGGTTTTATAAAACCTTTTCACTTTAGGCCTCCGCCGCCGTGTGCAAAAAAAAAAAAAAGGTTCAATCAATCAGTCAATTTCAACTTCTTGCGGGAAAAAAAAGATCTTACAAAGTTGGAATTGATTGATTGAACTTTTTAGTCCCATCCAGTCTGCCGTTACCACTGCAGCCATGCCCACCCAATGGGCCACACCCAGCCAATTGGCCACACCCACCCAATGGGCCACACCCACCCAGCACCCGACAATGCATAAGTGGGTTTTGGGTACCAGTTTGGGCACTCGGTCTCTAAAAGGTTCGCCATCACTTTTAGGGATTTGCTCCCTCTGAATGATTGCTCTTTAAAAAAATAAATAAATACAATATTGTTGCTATTTTTTTAATTGCAAAGCCATCCAGAGTTGGGCTGGAGTTGGGCAACCTAGACATTTGATAAATAAAAAAACAAAAACCTTAAATGAATAACTCTATCCTCATGTTGGCTCTTTATTGAGATGTTCTGAATTGGAAATAACAAGAAGGAAATTTCAGAGTCCTTCTATATATTCAAAGCCTGACCTCTTGCTTCTGAGAGGTTTGTGGCATTAATAGATAATGAAAACATTAAATTATAATCTTCCCTTGAAGGCAGCAAAAGGATTGAATTACTCCCTTCAACAAATCAGAGGCAGGATTTGTTGAAGCAGTCTTAAAGTGCATTAATGTTGGCTTTCACCAAAAAGGAAGGGGAAAAAAAAAAAGCAATTAAAAGGACTTCTTAGCAGCAGAAATATGAGATTGTGCAGAATGGTACCAATTCACATTGGAGGGAGGAGAAGCTGCCACATGTTTGACTTCTCTCTTTAAATTAAATCACTTTTTGCACTTTCCAATTTTGCCAAACCGGTTCACGGAATAAAGGAATTTCCCCACAGTTCTTGCATTTACTATTGCTAAATTGGGTAACAGGCCAAAAATATGAGCAACGCCAATAACAAAGCAGTTTCGTGCCCTAAATTACACTAGCAAAATAAAACGAGCAAAAATGTAGACACCAAATACATATTTCTGTAAGTTTTTATGGACATATTATAAACTCCATTCTGTTTTGCTTCTACAAACATATTCATTAAAAAAAATAAAGATAAAATAAACAATTTGTGTTTGGGATCAAGAGATTAAGAGACAGATGGTGGATCTTGGATTTTTATCTTGTAAAGGTGAAATTTGCCTCCTGTTGCTATAAGATGTGATATAATTGCTGTGATTTTGTAATGCTCTCCATTTATCAGGACAGTAGAGTCCCTGGTGCCCCCTGAGCTTGGTTGTTTTCTTGCAGACATTTCATTACCCAACTAGGTAACATCTTCAGGGCACTGATGATGTTATCTAGTTCAAGGGTAGGCAACCTTGGCTCTTTTATGACTCGTGGACTTCAACTCCCAGAATTCCTGAGCCAGCATGGCTCAGCTTGGAAACCTCTCCCTTTCCCCTCAGCATGACTGGCTCAGGAATTCTGGGAGTTGAAGTCCACGAGTCATAAAAGAACCAAGGTTGCCTACCCCTGATCTAGTTGATTAATGAAACCTCTGCAAGAAAACAAGATCCCCACAGTTTTACCCCAAGCTATGAATATTCTCTTCAACAGGACACTGTTCCTCAAACTTGGCAACTTTAAGCTGTGTGGACTTCAGCTCCCAGAATTCCCCAGTCAGCAAGGTTGCCAGGCTGTGAAATATTGCATTACGAGAATGCAGAATCTGGAAACCTCTGATTTTTCAGGTTGAGATAATTGCAAGATAGCTCTCGATCAGACATTATTGAGGTTCAGAATTCCTAAAACTAATGGAGATTGGAGCCCATTTGAGTCTCACTTTAGATTCCACGTCCCATACATTCATAAGATCTGAAAAGCGTTCATGAGGGGAAAAAGATTTCCTTCAGTTCAGCTCAACTCTTCAGAGCAGTAGAGAATTGCTGTTCCACTGCCTTCTGCTAGGATGCTTTTTCAAATTCCCAGGCCCAGCTTACAATTTGGGGAACTTCGCATGGTCTCCCATCCTAATAATAACCAAGACCGACCCTTTTTATCTTCTGAAATCAAGGCTGTATCTTTATATTTTGAAACTATTTATGTTTTAATAGTTTGTGTTTCCCCTCAGATAATATCACCTTCTTCAACGGAGTCTTTGAAAATGTGGAAGGTGTTGCTTTGTTCTTTGGTAAGTGACCTTTTATTTGCTTGTTTGTTTCCATTGGATTAAGACTCCGCTTGTCTATAGCTGTATTTAACAGAATAACAGATTTGGAAGGGACCTTGGAGGCCTTCTAGTCCAACCCCTGCTCAAGCAGGGAACCCTATGTCATTTCAGACAAAGTGTTGTCCAATCTCTTCTTAAAAACCACCATTGTTAGAGCGCCCACAACTTCTGGAGGCAAGTTGTTCCACTGATTAATTGTGCTAACTTTTTCCATGAATGGTTAAGAAATATGGATGCATCAGAATAGAATAGAATAGAATAGAATAGAATAGAATGGAATGGAATAGAATAGAATAGAATAGAATAGAATAGAATAGAATAGAATAGAATAGAATAGAATAGAATAGAGAGTGGAGTGGAGTGGAATGGATTGGAATAGAATAGAAGAATGGAATGGAGTGGAGTGGAGTGGAGTGGAGTGGATTGGAATAGAATAGAATAGAATAGAATAGAATAGAATAGAATAGAATAGAATAGAATAGAATAGAATAGAGAGTGGAGTGGAATGGACTGGAATAGAATAGAATGGAATGGAATGGATTGGAAGAGAAGAGAAGAGAAGAGAAGAGAAGAGAAGAGAAGAGAAGAGAAGAGAATATGGAATGGACTGGAATAGAATAGAATAGAATAGAATAGAATAGAATAGAATGGAATGGAATGGAATGGAATGGAATGGAGTGGAGTGGATTGGAATAGAATAGAATAGAATAGAATAGAATGGAATGGAATAGAATAGAATAGAATAGAANGATTTATCTTTAGCTTCTTCCCATCTTTGCAGACTGTTTGGGCTCTCACTTCACTTGGCTTCAGTCCATATTCACCAGCTTTCCTCCGTTGCTCAACTTGGTGAGCAGAATGAAGTGTGTGACTGGCATTTGCCCCAAAGACTTTGAAGACTATGGCTGTGCCTGCCGATTTGAGATGGAGGGCTTCCCTGTGGATGAAGTAGATGGGTAAGTGTTGGACTTTAGAGATGTAGAATTCTTCTTAGAGAGAGGTATCACCCCATGCAGCTTCTCTGTAGAGATTCTCAATCATCCAGGTCATGGTGGCCCCAAGGTGCTTTTTCCAAAAGGTAACTGGATTTTCTGGGTGTTTTCTTTGAAAATGTTTTGCTTCTCATCCAAGAAGCCTCTTCAGTTCTAACTAACCCATGGAAGTCAAACCCAATCACATCATGGGCCGTATCGTGACATATTGGGACTTTTTTTTGCCTTTGTGGGGCCGGGGTGGGTGTAGCCTGCATGGCCCACATCCGGTCCGCAGGTCACGTGTTTGACATGCCTGAACTAACTGGTAGGGAATGGAAGGATGTATATTCTTTGCAGTCATCTGGTTGTTAGAACTCTGAAGGTCTATCATTAGCTCTCCAAGAGTTTTTGAAGCCCCTTAAGGAGAAACCTCCTAACAGTGAGGACAATTAACCAGTGGAACAGCTTGTCTTCAGAAATCGTCAGTGCTCCATCTTTGGAGGTCTTTAAGAAGAGACTAGACCAGTGGTGGCAAACCTATGGCACGGGTGCCAGAGGCAGCACCCGGAGCCCTCTCTGTGGGTACACGTGCCGTTGCCCCAGCCTTGCCTCCCCCAGTGACCCCCTCCTCACCAGCAGCCCCCCTGGAGGAGAGTCGCCCCCGAGCGTGGCCCACGTGGAGCAGTGCAGCCAAGGACACAGCAGTCAGGCAGTGTAGACAAGACTCTGTCCTCAAGCCCCATCGCGCACAGTTGATGCTGCGGGGCGCAGGCAGAGGGTGTGGCTGCCATGGCATTGCTGGGCGATCTGTGGCAGGCCCTGGAGACGGTGAGTGACCCTGTGGGCAGGNATAGAATAGAATAGAATAGAGAGTGGAGTGGAATGGACTGGAATAGAATAGAATGGAATGGAATGGATTGGAAGAGAAGAGAAGAGAAGAGAAGAGAAGAGAAGAGAAGAGAAGAGAAGAGAATAGGGAATGGAATGGAATAGAATAGAATAGAATAGAATAGAATAGAATAGAATGGAATGGAATGGAATGGAATGGAATGGAGTGGAGTGGATTGGAATAGAATAGAATAGAATAGAATAGAATGGAATGGAATAGAATAGAATAGAATAGAATAGAATAGAATAGAATAGAATAGAATAGAATAGAGAGTGGAGTGGAATGGAATAGAATAGAATGGAATGGAATGGATTGGAATAGAAGAGAAGAGAAGAGAAGAGAAGAGAAGAGAAGAGAAGAGAAGAGAAGAGAAGAGAAGAGAAGAGAAGAGAAGAGAATATGGAATGGAATAGAATAGAATAGAATAGAATAGAATGGAATGGAATGGAATGGAGTGGAGTGGAGTGGAGTGGAGTGGAGTGGATTGGAATAGAATAGAATAGAATAGAATAGAATAGAACTGCAAGGGACAGTGGAGTTTTTCTAGTCCAGCCCTCTGCTCAAGCAAGAGGACCTATACCATTTCAGACAGGTGATTGTCCAGTCTCTTTTTAAAAACTTCCAGCGATGGAGCGCCCAGGATTTCTGGAGGTAAAGCTGTTCCACTAATGCAGATCAGAAACCCAGGAAGAGCTAATCGGCTGCATATCATGAATGTACAGGTGCGACAAAGCACTATTTGTCAGGACTCTTCTGTTCTTTGCTTTGAAATACAAAAGGAACAATGATAAAGCACATGGCTAAGCATGCACAGAAGATAGATTGACCCGTTCATCTGTCTGTACAAAATCCACATCATTTTTCAGCAATCGTCTTCTGCAAATCTCAGTGCTCGCCCAAAACACTTAACCAGCTTAAAGGAAGATGCATCTCCTGAGGAGAAATATATTTCATTAGTGATAAATTTAATTGTTTTTGTTGCTTTAATCATGGTTTAAGGCAGGGGTAGTCAACCTTGGCCCTTTTATGACTCGTGGACTTCGACTCCCAGAATTCCTGAGCCAGCTGTGCTGGCTCAGGAATTCTGGGAGTCGAAGTCCACAAGTCATAAAAGAGTCAAGGTTGCCTACCCCTGGTTTAGTGTGTTGCTAAAGTATATGTTGAAAATATCCTGTTCCTCCCAGCACCCTGAATTTCATGTTACAGTTTCCTAGACTTTTTGCTAAAATAAACCAAGGAGACAAAGGCAAAGGAAACAGCAGAGCCCTGCATTTGTTTATTTAGTTTTATTCTTTCTTTATTTACTAAGAAAATTTATATGGCCACCCAAGACACAGTAAGTCAAGGCAGCTTACAGAAATAGAAGCCCAGAGAAAATCCAATCACCTCTGCTTCCTGGTGACAACAATCAAACCGACCACTTAATGGTCTCCATGCCACCCTGGGGTCCTCAGGCCCACTGGCAAAACCACGTCTTCAAGTGACGAAGTGGGCCAAACTTATTTCCACAGGGATGATGTTCCACAAGGTGGGAGCCACCGTGGAGAAAGTCCTTCTTCTTGATGCCACCAGTTGGACCTCTTTAAGACTCTGGAAAGAGTACAGAGAAGAGCAACAAAGATGATTAGGGGACTGGAGGCTAAAACATATAAGGAACGGTTGCTGGAATTGGGCATGTCCAGTTTAATGAAGAGAAGGACGAGGGGGGACATGATAGCAGTGTTCCAATATCTCAGGGGCTGCCCCAAAGAAGAGGGAGTCAAGCTATTCTCCAAGGCGCCTGAAGGCAGGACAAGAAGCAACGGATGGAAACTAATCAAGGAGAGAAGCAACCTAGAACTAAGGAGAAACTTCCTGACAGTTAGAACAATTAACCAGTGGAACAAC
>NW_015391138.1:21306-24715 GCF_001527695.2 Protobothrops mucrosquamatus
GAGAGAGAGAGAGAGAGAGAGAGAGAGAGAGAGAGAGAGAGAGAGAGAGAGAGAGAGAGAGAGAGAGAGCGGTTCAGTGAAGAGGCCATCTATGTTAAAATTGAACACCCTTCTCTCAACTGCCCATCTCCTGTTTATAACGACTTTCTGAGAGCTAATGACCATGGTTTTCAAAGGACAAAAATAAGAAAGTCCGATTGCATTTTTAAAAAAGTACCTTGGGATATCACCCCACTTCGCTCTCTTGTGGACAGAGGTTCCAGTCTAGAAATTGCTTGGAATCACAAAAGGAGCCTATGTTCCTATGTTCCTGCTATGACATGGCTGACAGGATCTCAGAGGAACATTGCAACCATGCCCAACTTGGCATTGTTTTAGGCCAGGGGTCTTCAAACTTGGCCCTTTTATGACTTGTGGACTTCAACTCCCAGAATTCCTCAGCCAGGCACGCTGGCTGAGGAATTCTGGGAGTTGAAGTCCACAAGTCATAAAAGGGCCAAGTTTGAAGACCCCTGTTTTAGGCCCTAATGCTACAAATCCAAGGTTCAGATCTTGAGATGGCCCTAAGATGGCAGCAGCGAGCTAAACTTTTTTTGGTATTTTTCTGCTGCCATGTCCCAAAATGCTTTCAAAAAAGACAACTGGACTTCCTTGAGTCTTCTTTTTCTTGAAGACGTTTCACTTCTCATCCAAGAAGCTTCTTCAGTTCTCCTCAGGTCTCAGTTTGTGACCTTCCCAGCTGGCTTCCGACAAGCAAAGTCAACGAGGGAAGCCAGATTTGCTTAACAACCATGTGAGTCACTTAATAATGGCAGTAATTTGCTTAATAACCATGGCAAAAAGGTCGTAAGTCAGGCATGATTCACTTAACTGCCTTGCTTAGCAGTGGAATTTCTGATGCCAACTGGGGCTGTAATTATCTGTATCGCTTAAACATTCATAATGAAGTGAGTTGTTATCGCTCTGTATAAACTGAGCATCTTCTGTGATATTGAAAAATGGCCTTTACCTATCCAAAATCTCCCACATCAGTATTGTGGCTCACTTGACCTCAGGGATTTCCATGAGGGAGGAGGTATCCCAAAATGTCAAGATGGTAACCATGCCACCCATCAAAAGGGGCACAGCTTGGTTAACACAGTCACAGCCGCCATTTTGACTCAATTCTAACAAAGAAAGCCGACATATGGTCCATATCTTATGTATTCCAAGGGAGAAGCTAAGTTTGAAAAACAAATGCTAATCCTTGAAGCAATCAATGGTGAGGTTGAAAGCAGACCAGTCCAACTCTTGAGAAGTCTTCCCACTTTTTAGTTTTCTGGTTGTTCAGAAAAGCTTGAAGGCGAATCCGCTTAAAGCAATTTAGTCAGCTGAGACCGAACCCTGAAGCTGCCAATATGTTCACTAACAGTCTCTCCTAATTATGCTTTGATTTCTTCTTCTTTCCTGGAATTAGCTGCTGTTTTCAACACCGGAAATGTTACGAAGACGCAACCGAAGAAGAATGCACCTGGGATCCTGCTAAAGTCATCATGGACATCAGTTGTCTAACCAAAAACATCACGTGTGGTGAGGATGAAGTAGCAGAGTCCTGCATCCAATTTTTATTCCGCTATGTTCTTGTGTTAGTGAAACAGAAACCATCCTAGAACTTAGGAGAAATTTCCTAAAAGTGAGAATAATTAACCAATGCCTTCGCTGGTTAAGTTGTGAATGCTCCATCACTGGAGGCTTTTAAGAAGAGATTGGACAACCACTTGTCTGGAATGGTATAGAGTTTCCTGCTTGAGCAGGGGGTTGGATTAGAACAGGGGTCCCAAGCACCAGGCCGTAGCATATCACAAACCGGACCATGCAAACAAGCAAAACCCCTTTCCTGGGATGCTGCCAAAGTTTCATTCTTGACTGTAATTCAATTAAGAAATAGGGGAGACATGATAGTGGTGTTCCAGTATCTGAGGGGCTGCCACAAGGCAGAGGGGGCCAGGTTGTTCACCAGAGTACCAGAGGGAAGGACTAGAAACAATGGTTGGAAACTGATCAAGGACAGAAGCAACCTGGAATTAAGGAGAAACTTCCTGATAGTGAGGACAATTAACCAGTGGAACAGCTTACCTCCAGAAATCGTGGGTGCGCAATCACTGGAGATTTTTAAGAAGAGACTAGACATTCACCTGTCTGAGATGGTATAGGTTCTCCTGCTTGAGCAGGGGGCTGGACTAGAAGATCTCCATGGTCCCTTTCTATTCTATTCTATTCTATTCTATTCTATTCTATTCTATTCTATTCTATTCTATTCTTAACCATGGGGGAAAAAAGATTGTAAAATTAGGCCCAATTCATTTAACAAACATTGTCGTAGATCCAGGACTACCTGTAGCAAAAATATTGTTTCACAAAAAGAATATTGCAATCACGGGCATCTACGTGTGTGTGTGTCAAAGAAGTCAAGATGGCCACTGCCTAATTGAAGCCCCACCCCTTTTCAATGTACATTGTGCTGCAGACTGAAAAGGGCTGAGCTTAGATTGTGCAGTTGAGGCAGCCCTCTTGAGTTTTTTTGACTCCTTGTTGAGGATACACCTGATTGTAATTCAAATACTTATTGTTCTGAAGGACAGGGGTCAAGATGGCTCCCATGATGGTGTGACTGAAGCCATGCCTGTTTTTGATGTGTGTTGAGAGCTTCAGTCACACCCTTGTGGTTAGCCTTCTGACTTGTTTTGACTATCCCCTGTGGACAACTTTTCTATGAAGAAGGACTTCAGAAGTCTTTTTTATTTATTTCAGGGAAGACATACAGTAACTCATGCAGAAAATCCAGTTAAGGAGTTAAGGCAGAAAACCCAGTTATATGCTCACAACGTATCATCCTCTGCATGTCCTGTATTTCTTTGACACAATCTCAGCCTTATCATGTCACCCAGATCCAAAAAATTTGGAATCTTTAGAAATTGGAAATCCCATTTCTTAAAATGAAAGTCAAGAGTTTGGTTCAAGAGACACGTGCTGTGAAAAGATGATGGTGTTTTTGCCATCCCTAACTTTACAAGCTTTCACATGTGAGATAAAATCAGGATGCAATGTTTAGCATCTCATACTGTCTCTCTTCCTCTTACCGTTGACATTCCCCATGTTCTACACAGATTCTGACTTTATTTATTGCAAAACAGTGTTGCTTATTCAAACCTAGAAATAAGAAGACCAAACTAGAACTAAGGAGAAATTTCATGACAGTTAGAACAATCAACCAGTGGAACAGCTTGCTTTAGAAGCTGTGGGTGTTCCATCACGGTAGGTTTTTAAGAAGAGATTGGACAACCATTTGTCTGGAATGGTATAGGGTCTCCTGTTTGAGTAGAGGGTTGGACTAGAAGACCTCCAAGGTCCCTACCAACTCTGTTATTCT
>NW_015391138.1:24739-39431 GCF_001527695.2 Protobothrops mucrosquamatus
GCCATTGAATGTTTCTTGCGTTCGCCCATTAATTCTTCCTTGAATAATTTTGATGCTTCCCTCTGCTCCTCTCTGGTGACAGGTGAGAAAATGGGGGGAAAATCTCTCAGTTCTTCGTTCCCATTCAGAGCCTTCATTTCCTTGCTCAGTAAATTCACCTTATTCTTCTGAAGGTGCCATGGGTTGAAACAAACTAATGCCACCTGATTTTACCTCACGAAAGAGTTTGCCAAGGCAGGGTTTGTCAATCTTGGCAACTTAAAGACGTGTGGACTTCAACTCCCAGAATTCCCCAGCCACCCGTGCTTAGCTGTGGACTTCTGGGAGTTGAACTCCACACGTCTTAAACTTGCCAAGGTTAAGAAACCCTTAGCTAAGGGGAGATTTTGACACTCTTTTCTGGAGAGTTTATATAGTCAATGGTGCTTGGTTACAATAAATTTTGGTTTCCGAAGTAGTGAAAAAAATGGGCTGATTAATGTCCAGCATAGGCCTTCATACCACAAAGAATACCAATTCTTCCTTCAGTGGCATCATTACATTTTTCTTTGTTCCCTTGATGGGCAATTCCTTAAATAGCTAACATTGGTAACTTCTGGTGTAAATAATTTATTTATTTTATTTATTTATTATGTGGAATATCATCCCTGCAGAAATAAGATTGACTCCCACTTTGACACGGTTTCAAAAGGCCCTGAAGACATGGTTTTGCCAACGGACCTGGGGACCCCAGAGCAGTGGTGGGATTCAGACAGTGGTGGGATTCAAATATGTGAACAACTGGTTCTCTGTGTGGATGCCGCTTCCGGAAGTCCATTCTGGGCCTGGGCAATAAAAAATTAACTACCGGTTCTGCCAAAGTGGTGCGAACTGGCTGAATCTCACCACTGCCTCCGTCCCTCTTTTCCTTCCTTCCTTCCTTCCTTCCTTCCTTCCTTCCTTCCTTCCTTCCTTCCTTCCTTCCTTCCTTCCTTCCTTCCTTCCTTCCTTCCTTCTTTCATTCCTTCCTTCCCTCCTTTTGCTATCTCTCTTATGCCTTCTTCCAGTGGTGGGATTCAAATATGTGAAAAACTGGTTCTCTGTGTGGATGCTACTTCCGGAAGTCCATTCTGGGCCTGGGCAACAAAAAAATTAGCTACCGGTTCTACTGAACTGGTGCAAACTGGCTGAATCCCACCACTGCCCCAGAGTAATATAGAGCGCATTACATGTTTGGTCTGATTGTTCTGACCAGGGAGATGGGGATTTATTGGCTTTTATGTTAGGGTTTTACAGGTTGTCCTCAACTTACAACAGTTCATTGAATGACCACTTGAAAAGGGATGTAAAAGCGGGCCTGACCTAGGGAGGATTTTAGGTAGGGATAATTTTAAAAGTATTTTAATTGGAAACACAGCTGGTAATATTTGGTTTTAATTCGGCTTTTATCGGGGTTTATTTTTTTGTATTTTTGTATTTTGCATTTTTTGTATTTTGTGTATATTATTTGTTTTTAATATGCTGTGAACCGCCCTGAGTCCTATGGGAGAAGGGCGGTATACAAATTAAATTATCTATCTATCTATCTATGACCATTTTTCGCAAATTCGGGTCCTTGGCGACTGACTTATATTTATGATGGTTGCCATGTCCTGGAGTCATGTGATCACCTTTTGGGACTTTCTGACAAGCAAAGTCAATGGGGAAGCCAGATTCACTTAACAACCATGTTACTAACTGAACAATGGCAGTGTTTCACTTAACAACGGTGGCAAGAAAGGTTGTAAAATGGGTGGGGGGCAAAACTCATAATGTCTGGCTTAGCAACAGAAGTTTTGGGCTCAGTTGTAAGTCGAGGACAACATATATTTTTGTAAGTGATCATTAATGAGCTGGGCAGCCATGTAAATTTTCTTAATAAATAGGTTGATGGATTGATGGACTGATGGATTGATAGACTGATAGATTGATAGTTTGATGGATTGATAGATTGATTTTAAGGTCAGTATCAGCAGAAGTCTTTTCCCAACCAATGTGTGATCATTTGGTTATTTCTAGAGTTTTAAGAACATGAGCATTAGGGCAATCAAAAATGGAGACAGTGGGCAACTGGCAAATATTCGAACAATTGAAATAATTTCTGGCCATCGAGGTCATCTGGGAACAGAAGAAGAAGGAAAAGTCAACATATTGGTCCTGTCTTGCCCCTTTCTATATGGAAACACTTTGCTGGCTTCATGACAGCTTCAGATTGACTTTTCTGACCATGAACCCCTTATAGAATTGGCTATTCAAGACCTATTGTGAAATAGAGGTGGGATATGGTGGACTTTTGAACTGGCACCAAAATTTTCTTGCCAACTTACTCTAAAAGTTATTTACCCAACTTACCCTAAAAGCAAAAGATCTGGGAAAGTTAAATGCTAAGCTAAACATTTCAACTGCCTTTTTCTCGAGTCCAGAAGAGGGGATTATCTGCTAAACTTTTAAAGTCATGGATCAGGAAATAGAGCCTGTCAGAAAGCAATACGATATGTGTTGTAATCACAATATACTACATATGCTCTATATACATGCAATAACTTCCTGGGATACAATTATGCTATATATGCAGAATCATATGATACATTTATATGACTGGCCACCTGTTCCCTTTCTTTTCAGAAACATCTAGTGTGAAAATTCACACCACAGTTCCTGCTTCAGGTATGCTGTACACCTACAAAATATTCATTTTTTTAAAAAAAGGTTACTCCTCCAATTTATAGGGCCACCTGATTCAAAAATGACACTGAGCAACTTCGGATAGATTTAAAGTCCGACAAAACCCACAAAAACAAGGCAATTGGCAACTGTGGACCATCACTCTATAAAACCTCTCCTAGCAGACCTAATGCCTAATGGGAAGAGACTGGCCTTCAGTCTCTTTCAAAAGAGTAGGTGGACGCCACAATGGAAAATGTGTTTTTCTTGGATCCCATCAGGGTGGCATTGGGTGATGGATGGCACCTGAAACCTGCTTATTGTGCTGGATCAGGGGGAGCAGGCAAAATGTTCATTGCTATAATGGTATATTATATTTTGTTCCTTCTCTTTTCTATTGTATTTTTCATTTTTTTTTTGCATAGTTTTTAATGCATTCGCTTTGTCATTATTTTAATGTTTTGTTTCTTTTCTCCTTTTTCTGTTATTTTCTTAAAAGCAATTGAAATGTTTTTTTTTAAAGGTGAGCCAGGCAGAATGAATAGGAAACAGGCAATTGTGCAATATATCCACTTCCAGAACTAACATATTAAAAATAATTATTAGGGATGGAACAGAAAGCAAAACTGTTTTTCCTGTTAAATAAGTGTCATGACAAATTATCTATTTGTATTCGACACAGCTGCTGATTTTCCTGTTCCAAGCCCTCAATGACTGAACAATGATTATAGAATAACAGAGTTGGAAGGGACCTTGGAGGTCTTCTAGTCCAGCCCCCTCTTCAAGCAGGAGATCCTTTATTATTCCAGACAAATCATTGTCCAATTTCTTCTTGAAAATCTCTAGTAGTTTCCTTGCAAGTTTCTCTGCAACTAAACTTCTTTCAACCAGCACCATCCTACCTTTTCTAAATCCATAAAGCTTTGATTTCATTTAAGAGAAAACTGGATTTTTTTTTTCCAGGGCAGAAATTACATCGATAACTTTCCCGAAAAATAGCTTATTTGTCAGTACACAGATTTGCATCCCTTCAATGCTTAGAGAATGGTTGATATGGTTAAAATTTTTAAAGGCCTGTTTTTTTGTTTTTTTTTAAGAATCACATGTCTCTGTAATTTGGTGGTTTGCCAAGTCTGTTTCAGCAGGGCAGTTTTGATTTCCAGGCTGCAGAAAAAGCAAATGAAACCCCAAACTTAAAGAATATCATTCTTTTAATTTTTTTCTGCAGAGCTTCAATACCTGAGGACCAAAGAGACTCAGTTAACTGACATGACTCTGGCAGATGGTTGGTGCCTGTTCTTCTCTTTCCCTTGTTTCACGTTTCTCTCGTTTTCTCCCAGATTAAGAGATTGTTCAGCAAGGGAACTAAAGGGGGTCTATGATACTATCAATTAAGGAAATGCCCGTGGATTTTTATATCGTTCCTTTTTCAAAAGACTTGGCGGAATCCCGCTTTTGTAGAAGCAACGAAGCTCCTAAAATTGAAATTCAGGATGAACAAGTGGAATAAATGTTGATCAGGTTTACAAATGGCTGCCAAGCTGGCCGAGATAGCCGAGACCTTATGAACAGATGTAAAATTCTATTTTAAATGGACAGGTGATCCCGGCAGGTTAACATTTTGACTCCAAATTGATCAAAAAGAACAGAATGAAGCCTAACAGGGACCAATACAAAGTTCTTTATTTTCCAAGAAATAAGGAACTATGTACTTTTTCTGCATTAGTGGTAGATAGATTTTAATATATTATATATCTTTATCATTCCCTATCCAACTTAAGGGCAACAATTTACACAAATCACTTTAAAGTTGTTTTGTTGCTTTTTTTTCAAACCTGATTGTCAACTCTTTTGAATATTTTACAGAAACAAATAAATGTGCAGAGAAGTCCAATGCATACTGTGGGTGTAGCTTGGGGATTACTGCATATGGGTTACTCTTAATACATGTGAAAAATTATTGGATCACAAGGTGACATGAATCCACAGGGGGACATATTGTGAGCCAGTTTAGGGTAGTGGTGAAAGTGCTGGCCTAGAAACCAGGAGACTGTGAATTCTAGTCCCACCTTAGGTATGAAAGTCAACTGGGTGACTTTCGACCAATCATCGGGAGACTGTGAATTCTATTCCCGCCTTAAGTATGAAAGCCAACTGGGTGACTTTGGGCCAATCATTAGGAGACTGTGAGTTCTAGTCCCACCTTAAGCATGAAACCCAAGTGGGTGACTTTGGACCAGTCACCAGGAGACTGTGAATTCTAGTCCCGCCTTAAGCATGAAAGCCAGCTGGGTGACTTTGGGCCAATCACCAGGAGACTGTGAGTTCTAGTCCCACCTTAGGCATGAAGGCCAACTGGGTGACTTTGGACCAATCACTGGGAGACTGTGAATTCTAGTCCCACCTTAAGCATAAAAGCCAGCTGAGTGACTTTGGGCCAATCATCAGGAGACTGTGAGTTCTTAGGCATGAAAGCCAACTGGGTGACTTTGGGCCAATCCCCAGGAAACTGTGAGTTCTAGTCCCACCTTATGCATGAAAGGAATTGACCACCAAGTACAGCCAGCATTTGTTTGCAGTCACGGCAGCAAAAGGTTACAAACAAACATGTTACAAATCACATGAAGTTTTCAGAACAATCAGATCGTTTATTCCCTCAGACAATTTTATTCAGTTCCTTTTGAGCTTCTGATACCAGGCTAGACAATGATGGAGTGAGTTGAGCAGAAACATGCAGCAAAATTTCAGACAGCACACAGCTTTCCATCTAGCATGAAAGCAAAAAATAGCTTGTTGCTAGGAGAACAATTTTTTTTTTTAAAAAAAAAAATGGGATTATCCTTGGTGAGCATTCAGGCAGAGAGAGTACGGAGGTCAAAGTTTTGAAATGTTTCTGTAGGTGACTAATCTGATTATACTGGAAAGTCAGATGCTTCTATCTGGGCACAAGCGATAATTGTCAGGACTGACATTTTCATTAAAATGTCGTTAAGAATACGGTGCGTTCAGCTTGCGGAATCTCACGAGGATATTCTGTTTTATTATCTGTCTTCTAGTTATTCCCCAACCCACCACTGGCCCAGCTGTCATGGTTCCCAGAGCTGAGTGTAAGTGGATCAGTATTGCAATGATTAATGATTTAATCTATTTATAGCTTGTTTAACAATGCCAATTCATTGGGAGGGTTATTTGTGATAAGCAGAATTGTGGGTTGTTTTGTGATCAAGTCGACATTCCTGTATTGACAGTCTTTTATTCTGAATAGTGACTGCAGGAGTGGAAAGCAGTGGAAATGCCAATTTCCAAAGAGGAAGAGAAGGAGGAGGTGGAGGTATATTTTTTGACAATTGTAAAAGTTCAGACAATTGCATTGCATGAAAATATGGAACTTTACTTAAAGAAAGACTTTCAATACAAAAAAAAAGATTATTATGATAATTCAGGGGCATCCATTGCTATTTTGATGTAGTGATTAAGATACTAGCCTAGAAAGTGGGAGACTGTGAGTTCTAGTCCTGCCTTAGGCATGAAAGCCAGCTGGGTGACTTTGGGCCAATCACCTGGAGACTGTGAGTTCTAGTCCCGCCTTCGGCCTGAAAGCCGGCTGGATAACTTTGGGCCAATCACCAGGAGACTGTGAGTTCTAGTCCCACCTTAGGCATGGAAAGTCAGCTGAGTGTCTTTGGGCCAATCACCTGGAGACTGTGAGTTCTAGTCCCGCCTTAGGCATGGAAAGCCAGTTGGGTGACTTTGGCCCAATCACCAGGAGACGGTGAGTTCTAGTCCCGCCTTAGGCATGAAGAGCTGACTAGGTGACTCTGAACCAGTCACTCTTTCTCAGCCCAGCCCACCTCACAAGGTTTTTGTTGTGGGAAAAACAGAAGGAGAAAGGAGTTTTAGGTATGTTTACTACCTTGAGTTACCTGTGTAATAATAAAGGCAGAATAAAAATCTAATAAATAAATATTGATTATGAGGGGTCCTTGGTGCTCTCTGAGCTTGCTTGTTTTCTTGCAGACATTTCATTACCCAAATTAGGTAACATCATCAATGCTAGTAAGGAGTGCTGTTTGCTGTCATTTTATATTCTGGTGTCTTGCCTATGTGGGTGGGTGGGGGTGTCTTAGGGACTCTTTGGTTGGGCTGTTTACTGAGGACCCCTCATTTCAACCCTGAGCTACAAATATTCTCTTTCATAAATACTGATTATAATTGCCATATTTAGTTTTTGACCCCTACTCAACAAATCACCCATATCTATTATTCACGTCATCCTAAATCGTAACTTAGGAAAAAAAATATGTGGGTTTTTTCTGTATACTTACAGCAAGACAATTCTTTATTTTAAAAAAATCACTTGTGTTGATTCTTGGAGTAGGTTAGAAAGCAGAATTTGTCACAGAAACTAGTTTTAATTTTTTTTTCGTCGACAGATGTTCCTCAAGAGCCCAGTGACTCATCTCCAAACAACCCTGAAAGATGTAAGTTAATACATTCTTCTGGACTGATGCAACTGTGGTCTCCTTGAAATTCTTAGATTTCTGGAATAACCACAGACATGATGGATAATGAATCCTTTGATTAACCTTTTCTTCTTTGCATTAGCACAGTGAGATGCAGATGACAGTGTAGGATTTGAATGTAGATTTTTCCACACTCAATCCCTCGCTCATTAGACCAGGACATCTCAATGACCTTAGCTTTTGCAGGCCTAATAGTATTTTCTATATCAGGAGTTCCCAAACTTGGCAACTTTAAGACTTGTGGAGTTCAGCTCTCAGAATGCTCCAGACAGCATGAAGAATTCTACATCAGACTCTAGAAAGAGTACAGAGAAGAGCAACAAAGATGATTAAGGGACTGAAGGCTAAAACATATGAGGAATGGTTGCAGGAACTGGGTATGTCTAGTTTAATGAAAAGTAGGACAATTAGTAGAACACTTAGTAGGACAACTAATCAGAGGAACAACTTACCTCCAGAAGTTGTGAATGCTCCAACACTGGAAGTTTTTATGAAGAGATTGGACAATCATTTGTCTGTAATGGTATAAGGTTTCCTGCCTAAGCAGGTCTTCTAATCCAGCCCTCTGCTCAAGCAGGAGAATCTGTACCATCTCAGACAAGTAACTGTCCAGTGTTGGAGCATTCATGACTTCTGGAGGCAGGTTGTTCCACTGGTTAATTGTTCTCACTGTCAGGAAATTTCTCCTTAGTTCTAGTTGTTTCTCTCTTTGGTTAGTTTCCATCCATTGCTTCTTGTCCTGCCTTCAGGTACTTTGGAGAATAGCTTGACTCCCTCTTCTTTGTGGCAGCCCCTGAGATACTGGAACACTGCTATCATGTCACCCCTCGTCCTTCTCTTCTTTAAACTAGACGTACCTAATTCCAGCAACTGTTCTTCATATGATCCTTGATAGAGATTCATACCGAAGCAAAATTTTCATCACTTGAATCCCGATAGGCCTCTGATGGCCTTTGGACTATGTTAGAAGTACACAGGAGTGCTGGTATTTCACCCTCTGCTCTGTAACAAAATTCTCTAAGACAGTGTTTCTCAACCTGTGATCTACAGACCCCTGGGGTCCCCTAAATGTCATCACAAGGTGTCTACAAAGTCTTGAAGAAATGTTATGATTTAAATGATAGCAGTGTTCTGATATCTCAGTCATGGCCACAAAGAAAAGTGAGTCAAGCTATTCTCCAAAGCACCTGAAGGCAGGACAATAAGCAATGGATGGAAACTAACCAAGGAGAGAAGCAACCTAGAACTAAGGAGGAATTTCCTAACAGTGAGAACAATTAATCAGTGGAAGGACGTTCCTCCAGAAGCCGTGAATGCTCCAACACTGGAAGTTTTTAGGAAGAGACTGGACAGTCATTTGTCTGAAATGGTATAGGGTTTCCTGCCTGAGCAGGGGGTTGGACTAGATGACCTCTAAGGTCCCTTCCACCACCACCACCACCACCACCACCACCACCACCACCACCACCACCATCATCATCATCATCTTGTTGTTGTTGTTGTTGTTGTTGTTGTTGTTGTTGTTGTTGTTGTTGTTGTTGTTGTTGTTGTTCTTCTTCTTCTTCTTCTTCTTCTTCTTCTTCTTCTTCTTCTTCTTCTTCTTCTTCTTCTTCTTCTTCTTCTTCTTCTTCTTCTTCTTGAGTTAAGTCTTGGTGGTCCATGGCCACAAAAGGTATTTAAAGGGGGTCCATGATAAAGAAGAGGTTGAGAAATACTGCTCTAAGAAATTTCACCTTGAGATAAATTTCACTCCTCACATGGATTCCTTCAAAAGAACAGATTTTATTATAAGTTATTTGATGATATGAGGCTTGTTTGCTAGGAAGAATTCCTGCACATTTTTTTACACCCAACCTATCTGTTTTTCGTTGTTTCTTCAGACGCTGAAAGCAGTGGACTCCTTGAAACCTTCAGAGGGGCGGGTACTGTATAGATCTTCATATTTCAATAGGGAAACATGTAGAAAATATATTTCAACATACTTCAACATGGGGTGAACCATAGGCCATTTCAGGAAGCACCAATCTTTCTGAACACCCAAATTGTCCTACTTGGCTTTTGAATTATGCTCAGATGTGAGGCACAAGACAATTAAGAGATGGATTTTTTAAAAGATGGCTACACCTTATATTTTGGCACGGTGCTCAGCGATTAAGATTAAGATTAAGGTTCGAGACCCAAGTGCAACATGATGGGGTAAGCTCCTGTCCTTGCCTCAACTCCTGCCAACCTAGAAGTTCAAAAGCATGCAAAGGCAAGTAGATAAATAGGCACCACTTACATGGGAAGCTAACAGCACTTTGACATGCTGGCCACAAGACCATGGAAATGTCTTCAGACAATGCTGGCTCAATGGCCTTGAAACGGAGATGAGCAATGTCCTATAGTTCAGGGATTTTCAACCTTTTCACCCATTGTACCACTTTTAGGATATGGCAACATCCGAGTACCACCAGTTGCCTAGCAAGGTGTCAAAAACTTGACCCAAAAAAAAAGGAAAAAAGTGATAAAGTACAGTTTATCAGTTTGCTTAGTGACTGTTTGAAGTTACAATGGCACTGAAAAAAGTGCCCCCCCAAGCCACAGCCGAGCAAGACACCTGCCTGCCCACCTGGCCGCGCTCTTTCTCCTGTCTGAGGTTTTAATTGTGAGCATTTCTGTTGAGGATTGGCAGTGGGGGTGGGGTGGGGTGTTTGGTTTTTATTTCCCCCATCTGCTGGGTGGTTGCAGCAGGTTTTGGTCACTTCACATGACCCTGGGACGCTGTGACTGTCATAAATATGAATCAGTTGCCAAGCATCTGAATGTTAATCACAAGGCCCTGGAGATGCTGCAACATTCCAGCTGATTGGTGCTGCTTCTGGGCTCAGCAGAAGCGTCAGGATCAGTGCCGAGCTCCAGCTGGAGCTCAGCGCTGATCCTGGTGCTTCCGCTGAGCCCTGGCAGCCCTGCAGCTCCAGCCATCTCTCGCTCAGGCTTGTGCAGTGCTGCCACTGGTTCAGCTCATTCCCCTCCCCCACTACCACTTTTCTAGGATGGTCGCGTACCACCTGCCAGGTGCCAATGTACCACAGGTGGTACCCGTACCACAGGTTGAAAAGCCCTGCTAAAGTTGGCAATGACTTTATCTTTTTTTTCTCATTCCACACATTTAAAGATAACATCTGGTTTTATCTTTCCATCCCTGAATGTTACATCTCTTGTCAGTCTTACAACTTGTCTGATATTCTGGGGTCACCATCGACGTTCTTATCTGTCTTTTGAAGTTTTCTTCTGCACTTTTGCTTCCCTTAATCTAAGGATCAATAACTAAATACAGACATTTCCATAATATCAATAACCTAATACTTTAAATATTAAACTCTCAGGTGTGCTACCACTCATTATGCAATTCCATTTTTCTCAGTGGTGGGATTCAAATACGTGAACAACCGGTTCTCTGTGTGGATGCCACTTCCGGAAGTCCATTCTGGGCCCGGGCAACAAAAAAATAGCTATCGGTTCTGCCAAAGTGGTGCGAACTGGCTGAATCTCACCACTGCATTTTCTGCAAAAATGCTTCGATTTGACAAGAGTTCATGAGTCTCACACCAGGAGTCTGGAGACTTCAAAGATGAGATTAACATAAGCCTTATAACAATAAAATAAAACAAATTACGTTTTTTAAAAGGGGAGATGGAAACGTCTTGTAAATTTATTATTGTTGCTGTTATTGTTGTTCGCCACACAGTCAGCCAGAGCTGTGGAATGGATTTGGCATTTTTATCCACCTATCTAGTCCTTCCCAAGGACCTGGGATTGGGAAATGTTACTGTGGATGTTATTATTGAGTGGCACCAAGTACTTGGGAAGGAGTTTCAATCCTTGCTTTAGTCACTGACAATATTATTATTGAGAACTTTGAGAATCCTATTGATTCATGAAGAACAGGGTGGTGGAAGTAGGGCTTCTTTTCCCACTCAGCAAACGTACTGTTTTTTTATGTGACATAATGATTGGCTGGTTTTCTGTTGCCATCTTCTTTATAGTTTGTCTTCTAGTGTTAGTTTTTAATTATATCTGTTGAATTCTGTATTAAATCTTCTGTGCAGAAGGAAGGAGTAAGATAATAAAAACAAATGATTATCACTGTTTTGGTGCCATCAAGGGCCACATAATGCAATGCATACAATAAAGAAAAACTTAGTTTTCACAACATTGCCTAAAAGGACAAATGTGATTTGAAACTTATCTTATTCAAATATAAGAAATTCTTGTATTTAGCAAGAGCTCACTGGGACCTACCTTCCTTCCTTCCTTCCTTCCTTCCTTCCTTCCTTCCTTCCTTCCTTCCTTCCTTCCTTTCTTCTTTTTATTTTCTTTCTTTCTTTCTTTCTTTCTTTCTTTCTTTCTTTCTTTCTTTCTTTCTTTCTTTCTTTTCTTTGTTTTTTCTTTCTTTCTTTCTTTTTTTCTTTCTTTCTTTCTTTCTTTTCTTTTCTTTTCTTTTCTTTTCTTTTTTTTTCTTTTCTTTCTTTTCCCGTAGTTTCCTTGGCCATTTCTGGAAGTAATAGAAGTTTGTTTCAGCTTATTTAGTTAAGCATCAGACCTCCGTTTTCATCATCTGTAAAAAAAAAAAAAGGTATAGAAAAGGTATTTGATTGCTTAGAGAGGCATGTTTTGAAATTTCCTGATCAAGGAAATTACAAAAAGCATAAACATTATCTGGTATGATAACATAAACTTTTTCTCTTTTATTTTGCTTTATAGCCGTAACCCAGAAAGATGCAACTGTTGCTTTTGATAATTCTGTACAAAGAGGTAAGTTGGTACCTGCAGTTTGTTCCCAGGGTGAACAAGTCTTCAACCCTGCTGTGGAAAATATTTGCTTCATTTACAGTTATTGGAAACGTGTGTCTTATTTTTATCCTGGCCTTTAAAAAGGCTTGAGCTGAAAGTAACCTGGCTTGCTAAGACTTTCATGCCTTGAATGACCTTGCTAGGAATATGTACACACCTTAGATCAACAGGCCAGTGTGCTGCAGCTGCCAAAAAGGCCAACACAGTGCTAGGCTGCATTAACAGAGGGATAGAATCAAGATCACGTGAAGTGTTAATACCACTTTACACTGAGATACTGCATCCAGTTTTGGTCACCACGATGTAAAAAAAGATATTGAGACTCTGGAAAGAGTACAGAGAAGAGCAACAAAGATGATCAGGGGACTGGAGGCTAAAACATATGAGGAATGGTTGCTGGAATTGGGTGTGTCTAGTTTAATCAAGAGAAGGACGAGGGGGGACATGATAGCAGTGTTCCAATATCTCAGGGGCTGCCACAAAGAAGAGGGAGTCAAGCTATTCTCCAAAGCGCCTGAAGGCAGGAGAAGAAGCAACGGATGGAAACTGATCAAGGAGAGAAGCAACCTGGAACTAAGGAGAAACTTCCTGACAGTTAGAACAATTAACCAGTGGAACAAGCTGCCTCCAGAAGCGGTGAATGCTCCAACACTGGAAGTTTTTAAGAAGAGACTGGACAGCCATTTGTCTGAAATGGTATAGGGTTTCCTGCTTGAGCAGGGGGTTGGACTAGATGACCTCCAAGGTCCCTTCCAACTTTATTACTATTACTATTACTATTACTATTACTATTACTATTACTATTATTATTAACATTCTGTCTTACCAGTTGTATCCCTTCCCGCTCCCACCTGATAAGGCAATACAGCAAGACCTGGGAGATTGGGTGGGGGGGAAAAACATATTTATACTTGATCTAAATTCATACAGAGTCGAATCTCCTATTAAGAAGTAAAGGAGTTAATCCTGCATCTTTTCCCAGGATTGTCAGAGAGCTATTTTGCTACAATAAGGGCTACAACTACTTCACCTGAGATTAACATAACAGAAGCGGAATTCATCCCAGCTTCAGAATTTTCAAGACCAGCAAACCGTGGCAAGTAAAATTCCTGTTGTCCTAGGATTCATTAAGAAAAAAAGGCAATGCAAGCACATCTGTGACTGTATGTTAAAAGCGCACCTCTACTTTATATACATCGTCATTATCATTCTAGCTTTTGACTGTCCACTGCGGGATGAAGGTCTCTTCTGCATGTTTCCAGCCAGTACTTATATATAAGTGAGATTCATGGGTTTTTCATTCAAGAACACTATAGGCCAGTGATGGCGACCCTTTTAGAGACTGAGTGCCCAAACTGCAACCCAAAACCCACTTATGCATCGTCGAGTGGGTGTGGCCCATTGGGTGGGTGTGGCCCATTGGGTGGGTGTGGCCCATTGGGTGGGCGTGGCTGCGGTGGTAACGGCAGACTGGATGGGACTAAAAAGTTCAATCAATCAATTCCAACTTTGCAAGATCTTTTTTTCCCCGCGAGAAGTTGAAATTGACTGATTGAACCTTTTTTTTTTTTTTGCACATGGCGGCAGAGGCCTAAAGTGAAAAGGTTTTATAAAACCCAGCTGAAGGGCCTAGGACTGGGGCGACGGCGCGCATGCCCACAGAGAGGGCTCTGAGTGCCGCCTCTGGCACCCATGCCTTAGGTTCGCCACCACTGCTATAGGATTCTGCTTTGTTTTAAATAGAACTTAGGACCCCAAATCCAGGACATCTCTTCAAGATATCTGGGGAGGAAACGGCGACATTGTCTACAACAATTCCAGAAGAGTCACCATCTCCTGAAGAATCTTTTGGAGAAGGTATGAAATGCTTTCACTCAACCCAATAGTTTAATTGGAAGAAAAGAGAGGAGACCTATAAAACAGTTAGTATGAGAAAGTCGTGTTGTACATTAAAGAAAAAAAAGTAAGTAGAAAAGAAGTGACTGACCAGTGTATTAATTCTTTAGGACAGGGGTCTTCAAACTTGGCCCTTTTATGACTTGTGGACTTCAACTCCCAGAATTCCTCAGCCAGGCACGCTGGCTGAGGAATTCTGGGAGTTGAAGTCTACAAGTCATAAAAGGGCCAAGTTTGAAGACCCTTGCTTTAGGAGATGTAAAAAATCCCTTCTCTTTCATAACGTGTAATCCATTAATTCAGGGTACAGTTGTGGTGACTGGATGGAGCTGAGCATTTACTGGCCAGATGCCCTTCCTGATGCCTATGCAGAGCTCACAGCAGAGTTTTTTTCTTTGTGCCCTGAGAGAGAAACATCTGCCATTACTTAAGATTGAATTCTAAACCTTCCCAGTGGGAGGTGAGCGCCTTCACCACTAGGCCACCACACCACTCCTTTAGAAGATATCTTGGGCTTAATTATTTTTTTTTAATGGCACACAGAAATTACATCGAAAACTGCTATTTGCTAGTGAAATGGACCGTTCCAGAAAAATGGGTTCTTTATTTCAAATCAGCCTTATTTTTCTGGTGCCCAGATCTTCTCTTGAAGGTTGAAAGATTCAAGGGAGAAAATTTGAGGACTATGAGACACACAGAAGAAAAGAGAATTCCATAGTCGTGTTTTTTAGCCATCTGTATCTGTACTTAACAGA
>NW_015391138.1:39982-41490 GCF_001527695.2 Protobothrops mucrosquamatus
TTCCTTCCTTCCTTCCCTCCTCCCTCCCTCCCTCCCTCCCTCCCTCACTTCCTTCCTTCCTTCCTTCTCCAGAATAGGTCTGCTTTCTAGGCTCTATTATTTGTGTTACTTAAGCAACAGATAGACCCAGATAGACCCAACTCTGTCAGATCTTAAAAGACCGGCAGAAATCATAGAGAGAGATGATTCTCTTTGTCCCTCTCCACCTCCTCTAATGGCAGGCTCTGCTTCTTGCCCATGTCCCATACTTTGACCTGAACTATATGGTATGATAAAGCAAGAGAGAAAATATTTTTTTAAAAAAATATGATACCAGTAAGGTTTATACCAATGTATGGAATGCTGCAGAATATGTAGGTGGAATATGGTTTTGAAATGTTAATTCTGTTATCCTCTCCATCTAACAGATGTTGTTTCTCCCATCAATGCTGCCTGGAACAAGTTAAAAGACTGGGATGCCAGCCAGAAAAAAACCCAAGATCTGAAGTTGTGTGCTTTGATCACACACCAACATGTAAGTTTTGAGAATAGCAGCATCCAAGAATCACCTCTTTCTTAAGTGAAACATTTTTAAAAGAAAAGAAAAAAAAACAGCTTTCTCCAGTGAATAGCAATAGACTTATATATCACTTCACCCTGCTTTACAGCCCTCTCTAAGCGGTTTACAGAGTCAGCATATTAACCGCAACAACTTGGGTCCTCATTTTACCAATCTTAGAAAGATAAAAGGCCGAGTCAACCTTGAGCCGGTCAGGATCGCACTGCTGGCAGTTGGCAGAATTAGCCTTGCAATACTGCTTTCTAACCACTGTGCCAACATAGCTCTTCCTGCAGTCAAGGAAGAAATTTCAACAAAAGGGTTAGAATTTCCTCAGACAATTAAAAATTCACCTCCCCAGTCTGCTAGGAAGGGATACCTTGGGGTAGGTGGGTGGACCAAATTTGTCAAAATGATAGATATGACCAAATAATCAAATGGAATCCTTGGTGCTCCCTGAGCTTGGTTGTTTTCTTGCAGATGCTTCATTACCCTACTACAGACATGTCAAACACAAGGCCCGGGGGCCAGATGCGGCCCGCAAAGTGGTTTCATGTGGCCTGCGAAGCCATCCTGGAAACAGTGAGGGAATGGCCCCCGCTGCCTTGGCCCTGGCCCAGGCCAGCCGGGAGCCAATGTACAATTTTGTGGTGGCCATCTATGCTGAAACGCATTCAGTCTTAGCTCCACAAGGCCGTCTAGAAACAGCGAGGAACCAACCCCTGCTGTGTCGCCCCCGCCCCCTGGGTGCATGCTGGGGAGGTGTCACCCTTTGTGAGGAATGAAGAAATGGACCATGCCTTGGAGCTTGCCCCGGTCCCACCCCCCTTCTGCCAGAGGCCCTCAGATCTGTCCCACTCCTGCCCAGAACCCCACAGGAACCCTTGACGCGAATGGTGTAGAGCTGGCCACGCCCACCCAGTAGGCCACACCCACTCCATCCACACCCACCCAGTAGGCCGTACCCACC
>NW_015391138.1:42029-46017 GCF_001527695.2 Protobothrops mucrosquamatus
TTTGTGAGGAATGAAGAAATGGACCATGCCTTGGAGCTTGCCCCGGTCCCACCCCCCTTCTGCCAGAGGCCCTCAGATCTGTCCCACTCCTGCCCAGAACCCCACAGGAACCCTTGACGCGAATGGTGTAGAGCTGGCCACGCCCACCCAGTAGGCCACACCCACTCCATCCACACCCACCCAGTAGGCCGTACCCACCTTGGCCACACCCACCAGGCCCCCTGAGGGCAACCGCAATGCTGATGCGGCCCTCAATGAAATTGAGTTTGACACCCCTGCCCTACTAGGTAACATCTTCAGTCCTAGAAGGCAGTGGGGGTTGCTCTCTCTTTATATACAGGTGGCTTGCCTTGTCAGTGTTTGTGGGTATGTGCTTTTCTTCATTCCTTGATTCTTGGTAGTTCTTTAAATATGTTCTGACCCGACTCCCCGAACACAACAGATGCACCAATAAATCTCCAATGTTCCTTTTATTCAGGAATGCCAGCAGTTTCACACAGCCGACTGTTCAAGTCTTTAGTTGCCTCCAAACAACGGAGCTCGCTCCCTTTTCCCCTGCAAGGGTCTCCCAAAACCCAGAGTTAATCTCGGTCTCTCACCACACTTGCAGCAAGAGTCCTCCAGGCCAACTGGCTCTTTTCCAACATGCACACGCTCAGAAGGCGTCCGACTCCCAGCACCACAGGATCCAAGGAAAACTCCGGCAAGTTTACAAACCAGAATCAGGAGTTCCAAATAGAAGTGGCTGACCGGCAGGGAGATGAATAGTTGTCTGTCACACCTATTCATCTATGCCCCTGCCTTTTATCCACAGCTGAGGGTGGGGCTCTGTTAGTAGCGGTAACTCGCCCGAAGACTGGCCCATAGCCTCTTGCTGTTCTCCTCTCCTCAGCCTCCGCCATGCCCGTGCATCAATCACTGGCCCCAATGTGATCCTCCTCTCCTGAATCACTTGCCTCAAGGCATGGAGGTCTCAGTCTTTCCATCTGGGGGCTGGCGGATGGCCCAGGCGCCACCTCTGTCCCTGGCTGTGACAGCTCCGTTCCTTCATCCCCATCGGAGCTTTCAGATGGCCCTGACGCTGGGGCTGACGCCCACTCCTGTGCTTCCTCCTCTGAGTCAGTTGCAGAGTCCTCAGGTGGCCGACAGGCCACAACAAAATAGCCAGGTCTTGTCTCTACAACACGCACTGCACACTCTTAAAAAGAGGTGGGGCTTTGATTGCCGATAGCCAATAGCAGAGAATATTTGTAGGTCAGGGTTGAAATGAGGAGTCCTTGGTGCTCTCTGGGCTTGGTGATTTTCTTGCCGACGCTTCATTACCCAACTAGGCAATGACAATGCTAGTGATGCTACTGATGACTTCACATGGATGGGTAATGAAATGTCTGGAAGCAAACAACGAAGCTCAGAGAGTATCAGGGATCCCTTATTCGATTGCTCGATTGCACCCACCTTTCGACATCGTTGGTTCTCTAGCCCAAGGGCCATGTCGCGACGATGGCAAATATCTCCTGCAATCGTGGCCTCTGTGAGGTTTGGTACGGAAGCTCCTCTCAATCTTCTTCCTTCCTTTTAGGTGTTGGATGGAGCCTGTGTGAAAATCTCCTGTGTTCCTGTGATAAAGCTGCAGCTGAATGCATGGCGGCAGCCCCGTTCAATGAAAGCTGGAAGTTGCCCGGCAGACCGGCTTGCCAAGAGGACAAACTGGCTTGCCGCGGGGTGGGGCGTGAGAGGCCACCGGGCAGCCCCCCGAGAGGTGCCAGAACGTCTAGCGAAGAAGAAGAAGAAAGTAGCAGTGAGGAGGCGGATCTAGCCCAGCCCCTCTTGAGACGGGGGAAAAGAGCGATACGCCATGGTAGAAGAAGATCTAGACTAGTCCCATTGCAAACAAGATAATCTCTACTTCTCTGTCCAGCTACTG
The DNA here is from genome assembly GCF_001527695.2 of Protobothrops mucrosquamatus. Classification (NCBI taxonomy): domain Eukaryota; kingdom Metazoa; phylum Chordata; class Lepidosauria; order Squamata; family Viperidae; genus Protobothrops; species Protobothrops mucrosquamatus. The sequence continues at coordinate 43,954 of NW_015391138.1, forward strand.
GTAATGTTATTCAAGGGGCAGCCAGTAGTGTATCCTATGCAGCTGTCCAGTCTCTTCTTAAAAGCCTCCAGTGATGAAGCACCCACAACTTCTGAAGGCAAGTTGTTCCAGTGATTAATTGTTCTCAGCGTTAGGACATTTCTCTTTAGTTTTAGCAACTTTGTGGGTGCTCCATCACTGGAGGCTTTTAAGAAGAGACTGGACAGCCACTTGTCTGGAATGGTATAGGGCAGGGGTAGGCAACCTTGGCTCTTTTATGACCCGTGGACTTCAACTCCCAGAATTCCTGAGCCAGCATGGCTCAGCTTGGAAACTTCTCTTTCCCCTCAGCACGGCTGGCTCAGGAATTCTGGGAGTTGAAGTCCACGGGTCATAAAAGAGCTAAGGTTGCCTATCCCTGGTCTCCTGCTTGAGCAGGGGGTTGGACTATAAGACCTCCAAGGTCCCTTCCCACTCTGTCATTCTATCTTAGAAGACAACAGGATGTAAATGTGGGAGATCTTCTGCTTATAGGATGATCTCTAACTGTATATATCCATGGTGAGGAACCTCAACACGCCTCCTGATTATATAGCCATAATACCTATTTCATTTTTAATCTCATATGGGTGGAAGGTTGTATAAAGCTAAGGTCGGAGCCGAGATGAAAAAATTCTAAGTTGCGTTCAATACCATCACGGGATTTCTGAATCTCTGTTTCTTGAACAAGCCATGGTGATTTGATTCTCATAACTAACCCTAATAAATAGCTCTGTGCACAACACTAAACCAACAGTTTCATTTTTAATGCATGCCATTGTGCTCACAGTTAAAAAAAATGACAATAAAGGTTATCTATCTATCTACTTGATATTATGTCTTATCATACCCTGTCAATCAAAGTTCCTATTAAAAGCTTGACACTGCTTCATTCTTTGTCCTTATTTTTAGAAACAATTTAACATAATGAAACAAGTTAAGTATGCAAACAAGAGCCGAGATGATTCTTTTTCACGTTTTGCTTTAATACTGGAGGGGTGAATCCACGGAATCAAGCCCATTTTTAAAGAGAATGACAAAATAATCATGCCTGACTTTTCCTTGACTTAATTCTTGGTGTGGCCAATTATACATTTGTAGCTTTAGATGTTTGGCTTGTCTTAGAATCTTTATGACAAACTTAAATTGAGATATAATTGCTGAGAGTACAAGCAGGTCTTCTGCCTAAGCAGGGGGTTGGACTAGAAGACCTCCAAGGTCCCTTCCAACTCTGTTATTTTGTTAATTCCTATCAACACAAAAAAGAACAGATAGTACAAGAGTTTGCTTAATGTGATCATATACTCAGTGGAATTTGAGGGGGGATAGAGTAGCAGTCTGCTTCTGTGGGGCTAGTTACAATAAGTAGAAAAAGGTCTATGATCCCCATGGATCCTAATCCTATTTGAGAATTGTGTTTTAGGATGTTTCTGCACATGTTGTGCTTCTTCAAAACACTCACTGCACTTTTCATTTCTCTGAGCTGAACAGATTTACTGCTCCAAAGCAGAATTAATGCAAATCTTCGTTCAAAAACTCAACCAAATCTTTTGAAAATCACCTCAACCATAACCTTCCTAGAGCTTTACTCCAGGAAGCTTATGGTTGAGGCAATTTCCAATGGGCAGAAGCTCTCACATCATTCTGCCTCCAAGCTCCTGGGATCCATTCAGTTACTTTCCACTTGGCCTATACCAGGGGTAGGCAACCTTAGTTCTTTTATGACTCGTGGACTTCAACTCCCAGAATTCCTGAGCCAGCCATGCTGAGGGGAAAGGGAGAGGCTTCCAAGCTGAGCCATGCTGCCTCAAGAATTCTGGGAGTTGAAGTCCACGAGTCATAAAAGCGCCAAGGTTGCCTACCCCTGCCCTAGATGGTCAACTGCTGTGTCATCATCACCCAGAGATGCCACCTTTCAAATTCCCACACATTTCCACAACGACAGTGCCTTATACATTGTTAAAAATATCCCTCCCTTCCTCCCTCTTTCATTCCTTCTCTCACAAAGGAACGAAAGAAGGAGGAAGGGAGGGATATTTTTAACAA
>NW_015391139.1:0-5180 GCF_001527695.2 Protobothrops mucrosquamatus
AACTGTATCTTCATGGAGAGAAGTATGCAATGGGGTACCACAAGGCTCTGTCTTACCCAGCATTCTTCAATATATTTATAAATGATTTAGATGAGGGGATAGAAGGGTAACTCATCAAATTTGCAGATGACACTAAGCTGGTAGGAATAGCCAACACTTCAAAAGATAGTTCAAGACACAGAAGGATCTTGACAGACTTGAACACTGGATCCTATCTAACAAAATGAAATCCAATGGTGAGAAAAGTAAGGATTTACACTTAGGCTAGAAAATCCAAATGTGCTGGTATAGAATAGGTGGAATCTGACTCAATATGGTAGTAGTAATTGCGAGAAGGATCTTGGAGTCCTAGTGGACAATCACTTAAATATGAGCCCGCAGTCTTGACATGCTGCAGCTGCCAAAAAAAAAGGCAACAAAGTCCTAGGCTGCATTAACATGGAATCAAAATCACATGAAATGTTAATACCACTTGATAATGCCTTAGTAAGACCACACTTGGAATATTGCATCCAGTTTTGCTCATCACAATGTAAAAAAGATGTCAAGACTCTAGAAAAAGAACAGAGAAGAACAACAAAAATAATTAGAGAACTGAAGAATGGTTGCAGGAATTGGGTATGTCTAGTTTAATGAAGAGAAGGATGAGGGGGGACATGATAGCAGTGTTCCAGTATCTCAGGGGTTGCCACAAGGAAGAGCACCTGAAGGCAGAACAAGAAGCAACGGATGGAAACTAATCAAGGAGAGAAGCAACCTAGAGCTAAGAAAAAATTTCCTGACAGTGAGAACAATTAATCAGTGGAACAATCTTCCTCCAGTGCTCCAACACTATTTTTAAGAAGAGATTGAGCAAACATTTCTGTAAAATGGTATAGGGTAGTAGTTCTCAATTGGTGGTCCGTAGACCCCTGGGGGAGGCACAATGTTGTCACAGGGGGTTAGTGAAGGCTTGAAGAAATGTTATGGTTTAAATTTTAGGTCATTTAAAAGGGGTCTGTGGGGAAGAAAAGGTTGAGAACTATTGGTATATAGGGTTTCTTGCTTGAGCAGAGGGTTGGACTAGAAGACCTCCAAGGTCCTTCCAACTTGGTTATTCTATTAAGGCAAGAAGATATTGTGAAGATCTGTGCCCAGAATCCTGCACAAGCTCTACTACTATACTCAAAAGTCTTTGGGGACATCTTGTAAAGGACAATTTAATCAACATTAATATATGTTGCTAAATCACGGACTATATGCATGTTCTTTTCTCATGAAATCATCATTCTTTATTAACAAATATATCAGTGCAACTACATGCCAGTCCCCTGAAAAATGTGATAGCTGTATAATATTCTTGCATGTTTATGTTCAGAAGAAAATTCAATTTCCTCAGCTCTGACCTCTGCCCTTTTAATTTATGTATGTATAGAATCAGAAGTTAGTATAATTGGCTGGAAGGTGCAATGTGCACGTGCATGAATATTGGTTAGAAAATCCAACATTTCTGAAACTTAAGTCAGAAAGTGGCTGGGTGGTATCCCATGGCAATTCTATCCAGTGCAAACAGATGAAAGAAAGTGACAGTGTTAAGGAATTTAAATTGCTAAAAGCCTGATCTGTTTTCTAAACTGTATTTGAAGGGCAATTTTCCTACTGAGTTTTCTACTTTATTTTTTTACATAAATGCTACAGAAATGGTGTAACTGTTTATATTTGCAACATATCATGATGTTTGTAAGTCATAGCACAAACTGCCTGATAACTTTTTTTATCAACGCAAATGACCTATTTCATTTTTTTTAATCCTGAAGATTTCTTCGCTGCAATACAAATTCTCTGGGCACAAGATTTTTAAAATGCAGCTAGTGCATTTTAAACAGTTTGTAACACCTTGCTTTTTTTTCTTTTCTATGTTTGAAAAAGACATATTTTGAATCAAGGATTTTGAGGCTAATTTTCATGCTGCTATGAAAGCCCATATTCATTTCCAGAAGAATTAGTTTCCTGGCATAGTGATGGTATTAGTTTCATGCCATAGAGACCAGCCACCATTATGAAGCTTTTAAAATCCTGCCTGATCTAACTGTTTTCCAAATTAGAATTTGGCAGTAGCTATATCCATGCCTAAAATGCTTGGGATCAAAGGGCTGGAAAAAAAAAGTCTCTGCAATACTACTCACTAACATCAGCTGGGGTTCTGCTTGTAGACTCACTAATAGGTTTAGCTCACCTTTGGATGGCTAGGAGTAGGGCCTTTTTGATGGCATCTGTCCTCCAACTCTGTCTATTTCATTACAGATAAACTCAAGACCTGCCTATAGGTTAGAATGCAATATTACAGCAGTTTGATCCTCACCGGCTCAGGGTTGACTCATCCTTCCATCCTTCTGAGGTCAGTAAAATAAGGACCCAGATTGTTGGGGGCAATATGCTGACTCTGTAAACCTCTTACACAGAGCTCTAAAGCACTATGAAGTGGTATATAAGTCTAAGTGCTATTGCTATTTACCCAAGCATTTGTAAGATAAAGAACTATTCCAGGACCAAACTGTTACATTTAAACTAAATAAATAAATAAAGTGAGGGATCCTTGGTGGTCTCTGAGCTTGGTTGTTTTCTTGAAGATGTTTCATTACCCAAACTAGGTTGCATCAGCAGTGCTAGTAAAAATGAAGTTTGTCTCAATTATTGCAATGTTATTGTCTGATTCCAGGATTGGTAATTTTATTGTTGATTGATCTGTTTACTGTTTCTTCAGGTATGATGGAAATGGCATTTATCTTTTATTTTAATGCTACTCTCAGTGCCAAAGGAGGCCAGAGATTGTGTACAAAACAACCCTCTTTGAGTTAAAATTATATTTAATTCTAAATATAATTTTAACTTGAAGAGGGTTGTTTTGTACACAGTCTCTGGCCTCCTTTGGCACTAAGAGTAGCATTAAAATAAAAGATAAATACCATTTCCATCATGCCTGAAGCAATAGGAACATCAAGGCACAAGGGCCACAGATTTAAAAATTGATTTGAGGGTACATTATTTATAAGGAAAAGATAGTGATAGAGCATCTGCTTTATGAGTAGAGCTTCATGGGTAATCACACCTGACTGATCTTGTCTAGGCTGTGAGCAGAATCAGTCTGGTTAGTGCTTGGATAAGAGATGCCAGAGAATCCAAGGGATGTAGGCTAGCTAGAGAAGTTAAGGAAAACATCACTAAGAAAGTGATGGCAAATTACCTAATTAAAGCTGTCTGGATGGGTCCATCTTATCCACAGGCTCAAAGTTGACTGAAAAGCACCGTATCTTTTTCTTGGGGCAGAGCTGAAATTATAGGTTCTCCACTACCTAACAACTTAGAAATCAAAGTGGAATAAGAAAGCAGCCTGTGCTATATTCCCATGAACACTGGTTTGAGAGGGGAGCATTGCTTGCTGGAAACTAACACAGATGAGTCCTTGTTACTAAAATAGGAGCCAGTGAAAGCAAAATGGACTTCATGTTCAGGTAAAGATAGTAATAGCAATAGCACTTATACCACTTATATACCACTCCATAGTGCTTTACAGCACTCTCTGGTCAGTTTACAAATGTCAGCATATTGCTCTCAACAATCTGGGTCCTCATTTTACCGACCTCAGAAAGATGGAAGGCTGAGTCAACCTTGAGCAGGTCAGGATCGAACTCCTGGCAGTGGGCAGAGTCAGCCTGCAATGCTGCATTCTAACCACTGTGCTATCACAGCTCTTAAAGATGTCACTAATTCCTTCCCAAATGTTATCCCTTCAAAATCTGCAGCGTTTTTTTCTCTAATAAGTGAATTCTTTGTTCTTCACGCAACAAGGGGAAAGGATCATTGAAGCAAGCCTTGGGGAGCATTAAATAATGTTGCTGAACTAAGACAGATCACAGTGCCCAGGACATCTTAAGGATGCCATCCAAATATACCTGATGGCCATTATGCTGATAGCAGAGCATACTCACATCCATGAAAGTCAATTGAAATTATGTGCCAGGCTACAGAAAAGAATATGCTGATACAGCAGTAAGAAGTTAACAAGTCAGGAGTAATATAGCTACCATAGAGTTTTAGAAAAGAGAAATCTAGTTCCTGGCTATATAAAAAAGGCAGTGTCTGAGGAATATGATAAACAAAAGTGTAATACATAAAACCGGAAATCATAGACTGGATGGAACATCGCAAAACAAATTGGCAGAAGAAAGAGACAAGGCTGAATACTCTCCTTTTATTTGCTCAATTTATATGCTAAATATAGGTTAAAGGAGGCTGGTTTGAAAGAAAATGAGTGTTGGAGAAAAAAGCATCAAAAACGTGCACCATATGGATGATGCTACCTTGATAGCTGAAAATGCAAATGATCTGCAAACTCTAGTGACAATAGTTGAAGACTACATTGAAGAAAAAACAAGAGTAAATATAAAGAAAATTAAATAAACGATCAAAGTTAGGTAATCCGACTTAGATAAGACAACTAAAAAATTGAAATGGTGGATATGAAAGATTTTGCTCTCTAGGATTGACTATTAACATTTGCTGCAGGTTAGCACTGGGTGAAGTAACAATAATGGAAAAATATTCAAATGTTTTATAGGTATTTAGAATTATGTAAGCAATATATTTTGAAGAAGCAAAACAAAAAGAATATAAATGCTTCTGGATGCTGGTGTCGAAGAAGCCTCTTGAGAATTCCATGGATAAATAGAATCATGAAATAAATCATTCTAGAGTTCTTCCTTGAGACTCTTGAAATAAATAGGCTCAAAGTATGCTATTCTGGACACATGATGCTTTCTTGAGAAGTCTATAAGACTAGCAAAATTAAAAAGAAAGAGAAGAGCAAGGTGGATCAACACAATTACAGTGATGGGTATACCACTGAAAGATCTAAAGGGTGCAGCCAGAAAACCCTTGAGAATAATAATAATAATAATAATAATAATAATAATAATAATAATAATAATAATAATAATAATAATAATAATAATAATAATAATAATAATAATAATAATAATAATTTAATTTGTACCCCGCCCTTCTCCTCATGGGACTCAGGGCGGCTAACAGCCTCATAAAAACCACAATACAAATACAATGATATCTATATTAAAAACCGAATTAAAAGGAAATATTTAAGAAGGCCGATCATTAAAATTATCCTTAAAATACCCATAAAA
>NW_015391139.1:6441-15340 GCF_001527695.2 Protobothrops mucrosquamatus
GGGATCCCCCCCCTCCCCCAATTGAAGGAGAGAGCGGGTCACCCTGAAGAGGGAGGCCGGGCGGTTATCTGATGACGCAATGAGGGTGGAATAGTAATTAGACCTCGCCACCCTCATCGCCACAAGGTAGGATCTAATATGAACCCTTACCTGTGCTCGGTCGGATTCGGTTCGGCTAGCCCTCCAACTGCTCTCTAGGTGTCTTTTCCGGCGTTTCATTTCTCTTAGCTCCTCAGTAAACCAAGGAGCCAGTTGAGATCTACGCTGGGTCAGAGGCCGCAAAGGCACGACTCGGTCCAGTGCCGCGGCAGCGGCTGCTTCCCAAGCCACCGCCTGATTTTCCGCCGAGTCGTGAACTAGATCCTCTGGATATGGCCCAAGCTCCGTCAGGAACCTCTCAGGGTCCATCAGGCGCCTGGGACGGAACCATCTACGCGGTTCCGTCTCCCTGCGGCGGGGGGGAGCGGTCCAGAAGTCCATCTTCAGGAGTAAATGATCTGACCATGACAGAGGCTCAGTAATTACCTCCCCTGTTTTTAGATCAATTCTGTCTGTGTGGTTGCTGTGAATCAAGACTGACTTGATGGCACAAAAGCAATCAAATCAACACCAAATATAAAGAGAGATGTCCAAGTAATAATTTTGTCCCTAAGCATAAATATCTCAAAACAAGACATTATCACCTGAATTTTACATAGGCTGGTTATTCTTTAGGCAAACCATAAACCACACAGTCTTGGCCAGTTGAGGTATTGTTTGATACTAACTGATGCTAAACAGCAATATAACTGAATAAAATTGTTGGTCATATTACATCACAAACAGCAGATTTTGTTCTTAAAAGTACAGTAGATTAAAGTTTCAGGAAAATAAATGCCTACCTCTTATTCATTTAACCTGTGTACTATTTTACACAAAAAATATGTTGGGTGGCTGTTCTGAAGAAAAATGATGGTTATTGAGATGGATACCATGCTGCTGGCTTTCAGCTTGCTTCCACTTATTAAACCCTATTCTAGCCTTACGTTTTGACATCGTTTAAAAAAACCCTTTCCCTGTTCATTTCAACATCTTGCCCTATGCTCTTGGTTCCTGTGCATAGCAGGTATGTTGTGCTACCCTTTTCTTCCTTTGAAGTCTCTCTCAGCATTCATCTTTTGTGGAACCTCTTTGCCTTAGTCTTCCTTCTCAAGAAAGAAAGAAAAAAAATTGTTGAGGAACTCATATTTGAGATTGTAAGTGTGAATACAGAATATTGACTATTATATGCATGAAGCTGTTTGCATCTGTCACCTTTATGTTTGTAGTTCCCTTTTCTCGCTTTCCTTGATTGCCCTAACACAGAGAGACAATTTTACTGCTACTAATTCTGACAGGTGAGCAGCCAGAATGATCTTCATAAACAAGCAGCATTTGAAAACACATGAAGTATTTATGATAGACAAGCAGTTCATATTCAGATTCTTCTGAAAAAGCTTCAAAAACTTAGAAGCTCCTTAACTGAATTGATGACATGGCAAAGTTCAATAGAAGCAAAAAAAAAAAGGATGCACAAATTTCAGAGACAAGATCACAGTGGTAGTAGAGCACATTGGATTAGAAATGGAAGGGAGATGTTAAAATAAAAATCATGGAGAAAGTAAAAGAGCATTGAATCTGTCATATTCTTTCATATTGGCAGAATATTAACTAAATGTATAGTTTCATGATACAATATTGTTTAATTTTTTAAATCTTGGAACAAAGTATAAATTCAGTCTTATATTTCCAGTACACAAGAGCTGTAATTATACAATTGTGTCACAAGAGGGAGATGAGTACCACAGTACAATATGTATAAAAAAATTAGTTTCAAACAGCTTTTAAAAAAAAGGAGGCAGGGGAAATAAAGGGGGTGTAATGAATTAGCATGTCCTATTTGTTTGATAACTCTTTTGCTAATTGCATCCCTGAAGTTTTGCTGAAAAGTCTTATTTAAAAACGCCTATTTCTGGGTAGTGTCTGAGTGACATAAATCAATACTGCTCCAATTGCATTGGATTGCAACAATTATGCTCTCTCCCTGATCTGTATTTTTGCAGCTCACTATAACAATATTGTCCTACTCAAGCATTATGCAAAACAGGAAGAATTTTATATTAGCAATCTTTTTTATTATCTTCTCTCAAAGAGAAAGCGAGAGAGAGACAGAGAGAGGTACCAGAACATTTCAGGCCAGCTGAGCATTTAAGGAATAAAACAGACTGGTGGTTTAAATTGTGTGTGTGTGTGTGTGTGTGTGTGTGTGTGTGTAATCAACATCCTATTAGCGCAGCTTTATTTCAAGCCTTCTATGTATTTGTAATCACTAGACCATTCATACAGGTAATTCTTGACTTACAATCATTCATTTAAAGAACATTCAACATTGTGACAGTGCTGGAAAAAAGTGGCTTATGACAGTGCCCATGCAGTCACATGATCAAAACATGGGTGCTTGGCAACCATCATGTATTTACAATATTTGCAGCTTACCAGAGTCACATGATCGCCATTTACAACTTTCCCAGGGAGTTTCTGACAAGCAAAGTCTCTGGAGAAAGCTGTATTTGCTTAACAACCATTTGATCTGCCTAACAACAACTGCAAAAAAAGTCATACAATTGGGCATGACTCATTTAACAATCTCATTGTTTAATGACAGAAGTTCTAGTCCCAGTTGCAATTGTAAGTTGAGAGCTACCTGTATTAGAAAAAATAAAGTAAAGAAATAAAATATTCAGAACTGCCAAGAACTTAGAGCATACTGAAACTGAGCAAACTCATATTAGACAAGAAGGACTTCATGTAGCATTGCCTGGAAATAAGATTTATGACTAGGAGATAGAAATTGATCTTCTAACTTGGTGTGGTCCAATTTCATTGAACCAGAACCCCACCTGGCAAAGGATAGGACCCACAAGAGGGATTCATCTTCTTCTTCCACAAATGCTTCTCAAATCTGTTACATTCTTTCTGCATGCCAAACAATGGTGTACAGGAATTAAGATTTAGTATAAGCTAGATACAGCCATGCTTGAATTTCAGTCCACAGTGAAGGAAGCATGACTGCCTTCCAGCATCCAATTTGCAAAGCCTAACATGAGGAATGTATTGTAAACCTCCCTCAATTTATTTTTTTCCTTCTATCTTTCTTCCCAGTTCCTATTCTTGGCAGTGGTAATTCTGCATACAATGTTATGTATTAAGTGGGATAAACTGCTGGGAACACAAACTAACACTTATATGTCACATGTCTAAATAACTAGCATCCCAAAGTGCTGTGTTTCCATTGTATATTGAGCCCGTATCATGGTTATGTTAATTAATTATGTAGTTGGATAGTTTTTCTTAGCTGCTATATATGCTATTTATAACTTTATTGTTTTTTAAATCTTGCTTTAGGTATTGTTAGCTGCCCAAAGTTGAGTATTTGATATGGATGTCTGCATAAATTACTTAAACAAATAAAATGAGTTAGGTTTGGCTTTAATGTGAGGAAATTATATATTCTACTTTCATAGCCTTCTATAGTATAAATCACAAGCTTGGGCAGTTCAATAAACTATAAAAGGGGTAGGAGTTTGTGAGATCTGAGTGGGAAGAATGTTCCACATGGCAGGGGCACCTGTGTCATGTTTTCTAGGTTCTGCTAGATGGCACCATTTAAGGGAAGGAATATGGAGCCCATTCATCTGATCAGATCTAGTGGAACAAGCAGATATCTTCAGGAAGCAGCAGTCCTGAAAATTACCTGGCCCTGTGCCATTTAGAGCTTTAAAGGTGATAAGTAGCATCTTGAATTGCACTCAGATAAAAAGTGGAAGCCAGAGAAGCTTGCACAGCACTAGCTCATTAGAGACAAACCACATTGTGCCCAGAACTCTATCATTATGTTCTGGATCAGCTGTATTTTTTATATTGTCTTCATAGATACATGCCCTATGTATTGCAAATAAGCTCCTAATATGAATTTGGGGTTTCATTTGGGATTTTAACATTCACAATCTTATGTTCTTTCCAAGGAGATGGATTGGAAATGGCATCCGGCAGCAATCCAAGGCAAATACAAAGAATACCTAATCAAGAAATATCATCTAGATATTTTTTGGTTTAATCACATCCCTACTCACTGTTGAGTTTGCTGCCCATGCTACAATCAGCTGAATATTTTATTTCCTGCCATTAATAGCCTAGGAGGCACTGCTCCAAAAGTGATACATGTGCTGTGACCTGTGAAATGTACATAACACCTAGCTATGAATACCTCCATGTCTTTTTTTATTTTGAGAAAACAAGTTAGATGCCTTCATGTTTAAGTTACTTCCAAATCTCAACATTACCCAAGTTTAAGAGATTTGTCCTCAACTCTTTATTGAGGATGTTTTACTTATATGCAACTGAATGGAGTCTGCATTTGGATTCTGAATATTCCAGAGATGAATAATACCTTTCCAAAAATGGAACTATATATTTTAATTTGCAAAGATAATTTGAAATTTTTCTCTATTTGAACAGCCAATTTAAAGATAATGAATCTGAAGGGAAAACTTTGAAGGAACCTTGAAGTTATTCATGCTTTTCGACAATGGTGAATAGTAGGGTTTTTCCAGTTAAATCATAGTTATGACTTCTAGATGTGTATGCACAGGTAATACTTTTTTGGTATGTTTATGTGTGTCTTCACGTCATTCCTGATTTCTGTCAATTGCCTGGACAAATTCCTGAAGTTTAGTTTTATGAGGTTGTGAAGCTTGTGTACTCTGAGCAGGATGAAAGCTATACCAGAGGTTCAAACATACTGACCAGGTGTCATCAGAGAAGCCAAATAAAAAGTATAAACAGTATGGTGAGACATAATATAGAGAAAACTGTACCATATTGATTGTCTCCCATGTCAATAAGGATCATGCTAAGTGTTCTAGTTCTTGGACATTTGACAAGTGGGCTACAGAACTCAGGACTGTTGGCTGAGCAACCAGGGCCAGTAACTGCAAGACTATTGGAAGAAAAAGTGTTTATCTATCACAAATATACAAAGATTGAAAACAAAGAAATGAGCTGCTGTTTCAAATCAAGTCCAATGAAAAGAGGATATTTGAAAAGAATGCAGCAGTTTGGGAAAGAACAACATCCATATCAGAAGTAACAGAACAGAAGCTAGTGAATAATCACAGATGTATAATATGAAATAAAGTATTCACAGAAGTAGAATTGGAAGCAAAGAAATTGAAGCCTTGCCACAAGTCACTAGGATTGTAGGGGCAAACCAGGAGAAGTCAGCATTAGAGGAAGCTAGAACACCTATGGAACCGTTTTCATTCCCAAACCAAGTCCCCGTTTCTCTGCCTTTTCCTCAGAAAACATAAAGCCCTCTAACTGAAAAACAAAAGGAACTGAAATAAAATCCCTGAAGATTGTAACACCAGAAAAATAACAGAATAAGATCACCTACGTTGTTCCAAAGGAACAACTAGCACAAGTACTAAAAGATGCCAATACTGTAATATCAAATATAAGCACCAGATCACTGCAAGAAAAAAACCAATTAATGTACAGCATGATCAGATGCAAACAAGCTAGAACAGATGAAAGAAAAGAAGCTGATCAACAAGAAAATCAAAGAATACCTAATTAAGAAATATCATCTAGAAACAAGGAAGATCAAGAAAACACTGGAAATAATAAAGCAGCAAATAACTGCCATAGCCAAGAACATTAGCAGATATAAAGATTGGATTGTACAGTATTGGCAAAATTTCCAATTTCAGTAAAATCAAACATTTCTACCAATCTGTCAATGAAGAGACTGCAATGAGCTTGTTAACAAAAGAAACAGTGCAGTTCTGGGTGCAGCTATGAGAGAACTAAAAGAAATATAATAAGAATGCAGATTGAATAAAGCAGGTGGATAAGAATAAAAAAAAGAAACTGAAATGAAAGAACTTGTAATAACAGCAGAAATGGTGGAGAAAAGGGCAAGGGAGATCAAGAATTGGTCAGCACCAGGTGAAGATGAACTGGTTGGACTTTGGTTGAAGCATCTAACTCAGACATGTCAAACTCACAACATCACGTGACATCACGCTACGTATCAGAGCTTTTTTGCCATTGCCGGCAATGGGGTGGGCATGTTTTCCCGATGACGCGTCCGGCCCGTGGGCCGGCAGTTTGACACCCCTGATGTAACTGGTCTTCACCCCTCATTGCCAAACAGTTTAACAACATACTGGAATTGAAGTGAAATTGAAGATTGGCTAACATCTAGTAAAACCTATCTGATAATGAAAGATCCAGCAAAAAGGACAGCATCAGGCAACTGCATGCTAATTATCTGCTTACCAAAAACTTTACAATTGCTAACTGGCATGATAGATGATGCAGTCCAACAGAAAACAACCTCTTTCCATCTGACCCAAAAAAAGAAACTGCCCAAATAGCAGAGCAACAAAAGATCAGCTTCGAATTGACAAGATGATTTTTGAAACCTGTAAGAGAAGGAAGACCAACTTTAATGTAATTTGAATTGAATACAATAAGGATATCCCTGCCATATGATTTGATAATCAAGTCCCTAAAAATAACAGGAGTCAGTAGAAACATCAGAAGCTTATGCAAAGATCAATGGCACAATGGAAAAAGACTATTGCCCAATGGTAATAGATTGGGAGAGATTAATATCCAGAGAGGAATCTTTCAATGAGACTTTTTATTACCCTGTTAGCATTGCACTGATTTCTCTGTCAATAATACCAAATAAATCAGACCATGGCTCTCACACATCAAAAACATCTTCCACGTGACATCGCGCTATCCAGGCTATCTAACCTCCTTTACATGGACAATCTGGAGCTGTATGGAAAAACACAATCTGTAATAGAATCATTACTCAACACAGCCCAGATATAGAGCCAAGATGTTGCAATGAAATTTGGGCTGGACAAATGTGCCACTCTTACAATCATTAGGGAAAAAATAGTGAAAACTGAAGGAATCCAGATGCCCTATGGAAACAACATCAAGAGTCAGGATGAAGACAATCACTACAAATATCTGAACATCTTTCAAGCTGACAACATCAAGCACACTGAAGTCAAGAAGAAGGTTGGAAGTGAATGCATCATGAGAGTGAAAGAGATCTTAAAATCCAAACTCAGTGGAGGAAATACCATCAAGGCAGATAATACCTGGGCTATTGCAGTCATTAGATACACAGTTGGAATAGTGGATTGGATTCAAGCAGATTAGAAGCCCTAGATAGGAAGACCAGAAAAATCATGACAATAAATCATGCCCTTCCTCCACATAACAGTGCTGACAGTCTCTACTTATTAAGGAGCATTGTTGGGTATGGAATGTTGCAAGTATATCAAATGGCTAAAAAATAAAAAAGAGCATTGGAAGAATATCTGAAGGACAATGAAGAAGGTACACTGAAGCTGGTACACCCGGAAGGCTTACTGAATACTGATGAGACCAATTGGCCTACAAGAAAGACTAAATGAGGAATAGAAAAAAAAGACATGGCAAGGCAAAGTATTAAATGCCTAGTACATGGACGTGCATATGCGCGCACACACATACACACAAACACACAAGGCCTAGCTGGCAAAGCAGATAACAAGAGCAGGAAAGTTGAAGAAACAGTCAGAAAGGCTAATTCTGGCTGCACAAGAATCAATCAATCTGTTTATATTACAGCCATAAGGCCAGACATAATCAAAGTATAACAGCAGTGACAATTTTACTTCCATATTTACAGAATATAAAACCATCAAACAATCAATGTAATATAATCCGAAATTCTCAAAATAAAACATCATATTAAATTTTTTTGATAATGGTGCAACGTATTGTGCAAATGGTGGCACAAAATTGGGCAACCTGAATTGATATTTCCGGATCCCTTATCTGAAAGTAGCAACTTTAGATAAAATTCATATCCCCTGCACAAGAACAAATTTGTCTTAAGAACATAATGCATACAAAGACAGAGTTGAGAAGACAGCAAAAGAATGCCAATGCTGCCCATGCAAAGAAGTTCAAGAAACAGTGGACCACCTTGTTAGCTGCTTGCAAATAGATTGCACAGACAACAGGATGAGAAAGTAGCAACAATGGTGCATTTGCACATCTGCAAAAAATACTATTTGCTTGGAAGCAAGAATTGCTGGAACTACAAAACAGACAAAGTAATACGAATTGAAGAAGCTAAAGTGCTCTGAGACTTTAGAATTCAAAAAGACAAGCACCTGCCAGGTAACATTCCAGATTTAACAATTCTCGATAAGAAAGACAAAAATGTTTGGATATTGAATATGGCACTACCTGGAAACAGCAGAATGGAAGAGAAAGAACTGGAGAAAATCACACAATACAAAGACGTGCAAATAGAAGTAAAGTGACTATGCTCAAAGAAAGCAAAGATAGTATCAACATTAGTAAATGTCTTGGATACAATCACAATGCATCTGGAGCATCATCTGGAGCCTAGAGAGCAGTTGGAGGGCTACCCGAACCGAATCCGACCGAACACAGGTAAGGATGCATGTTAGATGCATGTTAGATCCTACCTTGTGGCAATGAGGGTGGCGAGGTCTAATTACTACTCCACCCTCATTGCATCATCAGATAATCGCCCGGCCTCCCTCTACAGGGTGACCCGCTCTCTCCTTCAGTTGAGGGGGGGACCCCCTGGTGGGGAGGGCCGAGGATTTTGCCCAATATCTGTATGACAAAGTCGCTCGGATCCGAGAGGGGTTGGACTCCGACTGGGTGGCCCCGGGGGAGGAGACGGGAGCAGGTCTTGAGACTATTACATGGGAGGAGTTTGACTCTGTGGCTCCCGAGGACGTGGACAGGATCCTGGGGAGGCTGAATG
>NW_015391139.1:15928-28618 GCF_001527695.2 Protobothrops mucrosquamatus
CCTTGCGCACAGTCACCCATGCCCTCGTCACCTCCCGCCTGGACTACTGTAACGCTCTCTACATGGGGCTTCCCTTGAGGAGCACCCGGAGGCTCCAACTGGTCCAGAATGCGGCCGCGCGGGCGGTGTTGGGAGGGACTCGTCGCTCCCATGTAACACCGTTGCTGCGCGAGCTGCACTGGTTGCCGGTGGCCTTCCGTGTGCGCTTCAAGGTGTTCAAAGCGCTCCATGGCATCGGACCTGGATATCTCCGAGACCGCCTTCTGCCGCAGATTACCTCCCACCGGCCGGTACGCTCCCACAGAGTGGGTCTCCTCAGGGTGCCGTCAGCCAGACAGTGCCGGCTGGCGACTCCCAGGGGGAGGGTCTTCTCGGTGGGAGCTCCCACCCTCTGGAACGAACTACCCCCAGAGATCCGGGTGATCCCGGATCTCCCCTCCTTCCGCCGCGCCCTTAAGACATGGCTTTTCCAACAAGCAGGACTGGCCCAAGGGGAAATTTTTAGAGGGGTTTTAAAAGCAATTTTAATAATTAATAAGGCCAAATATTTAATATTTTATTTTAACTTTGTTTTAATGATAGTTTTTGGGGTATTTCTGTAGTTGTTTTTATCAGGCTGTCAGCCGCCCTGAGTCCACAAGGAGAAGGGCGGGGTAAAAATCCAATAAATAAATAAATAAATAAATAAATAAATAAAATAAATCATTTGAACACCATCAGCACTGGCAAAATTATCTTCAATCAATTGCAAAAGGCAGCTATACTTGAAACAGCTTGCATCCTATAACAATAACTTTAACACCATCAAACAACATCTGCCTATCCCAGATTCCTTGAGATGAAGGGTGGATAAAAATACCAAATCCAGTCTAAAGATCTGGCTGATTGTATGCAAATAATGTTAATATTTCTTCAATGTTAACCACAGTTTGAAAATAATTAAGAAAGAATGCTTTCTTACCGTATGTGAAGTAGGCAACCTGAGGAGGAAGGGTGACGTTATTGAGGTCATTGTCTTGGACAAAGAGATCCACATATTGTTGTGCTTCTGAGGCTTTGAGAAAAGCCATGAATCTGGCAGTAAAGGAAGCTGCAAAAATAGACAGCATCCCAAAATCCAGCAAGTTCCAAAGATGCATGACATATTCACGGGGGCCTTCTTCCCAGATTTCTTTGCATTCAGACCATATCATTCCTATAAACACAAACACAATCAGTACCCAATCAGTAATAGCTCACATAATGTCATCCTTCAGCTTTTCCACCACATACTGTATGTATCAATATTAACTGTGGCATTAAATATGCACACACATTTTATTCCATTTGTATTTTCAGTCACTTTTTCCAACAGTAGATATGGTTCTTTTTATTTTGACCTAACAAACCTATGCAGTTTAAATCACCCAATAAGCTTCAGGCTTGAGTTGGGATTTGAATACCTCTTTGTTCTTCTAATCACGCGATTACAGTACATTATCTTTCTCCTTGCTTTTCTTCCCAGATCAACCTAGTAATAAAAATAATATTCCTTGGACCCTCACTTCAACATAGATCTTCTTAGAATGCAAAATATAGCTACAAGAGCAATCTATCTTATGTCACAGAAGCTGTTACAAAACGCTGAAAACCAAGGATATATTCAGTATAATGAATGCAGTAATATATATTGGGGTTGCATTCAAGATTGACAATTGTCATAAGGACCAGAAATATGTATAAGTCAATAATAGGCATGGCCAAGGTATAAACAGGGCAGATAATACTATTCTCCACATTATAATTACCATTGCCATCTCTATCATTATTATCACTAACCTCATTATCCTGCTTATTATTTTGTCACCAGTTCTATTTTATGTAGTTATATTATCATACATAATCAGTAGTTTCATGGTTAAATAATAGCCAATGTTACTGTTGCTGTATATATCTCCAGCTGCTATTGCTGAACCCATGTTATTTATTTTCAAACTCTAGTCTATTGTCTTTTATTACAATGGAGACAAGAAGCCACAGTATCTTCAGTTGAATACTCTATGCTCTACTGGGTTTCACAGTTGAAAAACCTGTGGTTTAGAAAGAGAAGTATCATTTCAACTTTGGAGGGCTTTATTTAAATTTTGAAAGTTTTCTCCAGAAATGTATCTATCCTCTCCTGTCAAATGAAGGTCATTGCAGGCAGGCCTTAATTCTTTAGGAAGGGCCATCACATCCAAGAAGTCAGCATTATCAATAAAGGAGAATATTAGTAGCTCAGGGTTGAAATGAAGGGTCCTTTGGTACTCCCTGTCTTGGTTGTTTCCTTGCAGATGTTTCATTACTCAAACTAGGTAACGTCATCAATGCTAGTGATGTTCAACTAGCACTGATGATGTTACCTAATTTGGGTAATGAAACGTCTTCAAAAAAACAACCAAGCTCAGAGAGAGCACCAAAGACCTCTCAAGCCATCATTACTTCCCATACTGTAGTAAGTCCTGGGGACTGAGGTTGATGGTGGCTTACTCATATTTACTTCATGCAGTCATGGCAGGGATGAGATGCCACCCAGGGTCTTTCTGATTTGTACTCAGTCTCTCTCCACTACCTTCAAATCATTCCTTGATTCTTCCTAGCAGTGGAATTATTTGGAACATACAATAGGTCCTTTCAAGTTCAGCTCATGAACCGCAATAGCGTAATTCAGAACATACATTTGTTCAAGTCTGAATCTTCTCTCATCTGATACTGAGCCATGAAAAACCACTGTCGTCCCAGACTTCTGGCAACCATACTCAAAGAAAAAATAAGAGTGAACATTTTGAAAAAGCCACCACTTCACGATTTGAAGGATTCTGGTAGAGCACGGGTGTCAAACTCGCCACGTCACATGACATGTCACGACGTATCGCGACTCTTTTTGTATTGCCGACAATAGGGTGGGGGTGGCTTTGGTATGATGAAACCGGCACGTGGGCCAGCAGTTTGACACCCCTGTCTGGAGAGTTGTCTGAGAAAGATCTTTAATTTTACTTCAACTCATTATTGACCAGTGTCTTATTCTGAGCAATTGTTTGATATTTTGGGAGGAATATTATTTAGCCATCCTAAACTTTATTAGTTTATTTTATGGAGAAGACCCAATGAGTTAATATTTTATATTTCTACCTCGAGTAGCTTCCTCACAGATGGGAATAGGCATCCACATACCTCTTCCCTATGTACACACATTGCTCAATATAATGCTTCAAATTTGGTATTTGTAAGAATAATTACAAATCAATCATAGTAAAATCAATCACACCCAGGTCCCAAATCAAAGGATGGCTGGTTAAAATTCCTGATATACATTAACTTTCATAGAAATTTAGCTTGCTTACAAAAATTCTACCAAAAATTATGTTTTTTCCCATTGCAGCTTATGGGAGAATAAAGTTCTGTTTTCTAAATCTTGCTCTGATTTGGTGGTATAATGGGATTGTGTTATCTCTGGAATTACCTAGATCAGTCTGAGCCATTTCTAAAGATTTGGATTAAGCCTCTGATTCAGGCACAGCTTCTTGTAGTTATTTACTGTTCGCTCCCTGCAAATTTTTACAGTGCTGAAATGTTTTATGACCAAAGAATAGCTTACACATCAAAAATGTATTTCTCATTCAAGTTTATTTCATTCTGTTCAGTTCTAAAAAAAATTGCTTTAGAGTATCGCTTTTAATTCACTTCAGTATAATAAAAAAATACAGCAAGAAAAAAAATACATCTCTTATATCGTCTGTACAGAGGAGGAAGATGATTTGACATAGAGACAAGAAAGAATATATTCTGTATATTGTGGTTGTAGACAGCAAAAGAGTTATTTTCTCTAAATAATAAATTCCCTGAAGACACTTTAATTTGATTTTTTTAAAAATAAATAACCCACCCTGCTATTCATATTTTTAAGGCTTGTCAATTATTCATTCTGTTAAAATATAATATCTCACTACTGTTCAACTTGTAGCTGCATGAATGTATTATTTTCTTTACTTTTCAGTTAGTGTATCTAATAGTTGGAGCTAAGGTTGGTGTCAGTCCTTGAAAAATAATCCTCAGTTTAGAGCAGCAGAGGGCAGCATGTGGACTTCCAGATGTTGAATTACATCTCTTATCAATTGGCTACGCTGGGTGGGGCTGCTGGGAATTGTAATTCCCCACATCTGGAAGCTACTTGTTCCTCCTCTCTGCTAAATGTATGAGATAATTTCTTAATACTACTTCATGTGAACGGATTAGGAGACCACCACAGTGACATACCCAGTTGGATCTTATTCCACCCAGTGAAACATCTGGTCTGAATGTTCTCATGATTCATCACAGATGGCCACAGTAGGCAAATCTACCTAGAGCACGGGTGTCAAACCCGTTGCGTCACATGACGTGTCGCAACGTATCATGACTTTTTTTGCATTGCCAGAGCTGGGGTAAGTGCGGCCTCCATATGATGCAACCGGTCCATGGGCCGGCAGTTTGACACCCCTGATGTAGAGGATTATTTTTCTTGTGACTCTCTTAGTTTGGTATAATAAAATATTGGCAATCAATAGATGATTTCTGACTCAGTCGGTTCCGGTTCATTGACCCTTCTACTCAGGTTTGCTATCTGATATTACAATACAGATTTTCAAGATTTTACCATAAAATTTGGTACAGAATGAAGCACTATGGAAATATGAGACATATGATAGCCAAAGCAATATAGCCATTTCCCCCCCCCCCCCAATCTAGGTAGGTGGGTATTTTTGCCTCATCCAAAGAGTGCCTGTATGAGAGAGGAAGGGAGAAGAGTTCAGCAAATATTTCTAAGAAAGCTGGATCCACAAGTTATTATAGACCAGTAATAATTTGCAGTTCTCCACTAAATCTGTGAATAGATACTATACCAAAGTAAAAGAAAACTTACCTAAAACCCATTTCATGATTAGCATTTCTGTCCATGAAAATTGTGTTGTTTTCACTCTAAATATTTGTTTGGGGTGATCCATGGCAGTTTCATTGGGAAGCAGCTTTACACCTTCAAATCTGTCGGAAGCATTCATTACTAGCAGTCCAAGAAAAATTGTAAAAGAAACAGCATGTGCCACAAACTTCATAAAGGGGCTTCGGAGTGTACGTCCCAGCTGAAACAAAAAATAACCATAAGTTTTTTTCCCTGTCCTTTTCCCTTTTTCAAAGTTTCTAGCTTTTATTTCTTTAAAATTCAAAAGTTATTTTTTTACTTGGCTTAGGTATTTCACTTATGTCATTTTATCTTTAGTACTCAAGCCACATATCAGAAAGTTTTAATCAATATGGCTAAGAATTTTAAAGCATTTCTAACATTGGAAAAATATAAATAGACTAAAGAATAAGATAATTTTAAGGTTCCTGAGAACAAAAAGCATTTCTATTCCTTTCATCCAATTAAATTCCAAATGAGCAATTGAGAAATGAAATAAAGGCATCTTTCATAGATCTCTTATGATACGTTTTGATAAAACTACATACAACTCAAAAGCTCTCCAAGGGCCAGAAAATTATGCCCAACTCTCTATCTATTTTAACCAAGATAGCCAAATTGATTTGGAAAAAAAGAAGAAAGTGATTTAGAATAAGAATCCTGCAGATTTTCAGTTCAGTTCAGTTTTATGGCCCCGGAATTGTTTTTACATTCCAAACAAACATGGCGGTACATCTGCTTTATTTAGGCCTAGGAGGAAAAAATCAAAAGGACCTAGGATGGAACAGTGACATTTGAAGCCACTAGCAGCTGCTTCTTCCATTGGGGAATTTTGGGGGGCAGAAAAAAAAATTTTCTCTGCAGTCCCCAGGTTGAGCCATCAAAATTTTTGATCTCAGCTTTTGTTAGTTTCTCTCCCCTCCCCCATAATAAATTTGATCCCAGTTCTTTTTTCAGAAGGTTTTCCTGATGAGGAAAATCACCAAGAAGTTGTATCATTGTTAAATATTAGAACCAGGACTGGTAAGATTGAGATAGATTCAAGCCAACATCAAGCTAACTTTTAAAGTTATTTTGAGCTCCTGAAGGAAAGGCAGAGTGGAAAGCTAACACTTTATTGTATAACAAATTTCTGAAACCTGGGGAACTTAAAACAAAGTTTTTTGTTATAAAAACTTTTTTCCTCTCTCCAGCATTTCCTGGAATATCTAGGAAATAAGCATCATTGCTTTTTTCAGATATTGTCATTATGCTTGATAAGGGGAAAACAAGTTTCTATATCAAGAGCCCAGTACTGTTTCAAGAATACCAGACTTTCTAAAAACCCAACAAAACTGGAAAAATATATTTGCTTCCTATTATATTTCTGAAAGACAATCACTAACTCTTCTAGATTTTTTTTTTTTAAGGCTCGGTGTTGATTTGGACTTTGCTTGTGGTTAGATTTGTGAAATATGGATTTGGCTGAAATGAAAACATCTCCTTCACTCCAAAATCCATTCCTGAAATGGATTTATTGTTAAATTACATCCCAAGTGGAAAGCAAAAAACTGAGTAGAAAATTAAGAGGTTTTTTTTTTCCTGCTCATGCTTTTCTCTCTCAAATCCTTTTTCCAAGGCATTTTCCCTTTAGCCCAACTTAAATACTATGTCAGAATTGTGACTGCTTGAAGAGAAAAAAAAAAAAAGGAAATATGAATATGAGCCAGCAGTGTGCAGCAGCTTCCAAAAAACTAATACAATCCTGGCTGTATAAACAGAGGCATAGAATCAAGATCATGTGAAGTATTAGTACCGCTTTATAAATCCTTAATAAGACCATACCTGGAATACTGCATCCAGTTTTGGTCACCACATTACAAAAAAGATGTTGAGACTTTGGAAAAAGTGCAAAGAAGAGCAAATAAGATGATTAAAGGCCTGGAGCCTAAAACATATGAAGAAGAGTTGCAGGAATTGGGTATGGCCAGTCTAGAGAAAAAAAAAGGACTACAGGGACATATTAGCAGTCCCTTCCAAGGTTCTTTCCAGCTCAATTCTGATTGATTGAAAGTCTGACATTCAATTTGTATAATGCTTGCTTAGCAAGTTCACAGTGTCGGTATGGCACTTTGCATCTTCATATAACAAGAAAATATATGCTTGGATATTCTCAGATTATTTACAGAAAGAGATGTTAAGAAAAGTTTAGAAAACATGAACACTATACGCAGACTGTTTGAATTTGATAAGGGAACAATTGCCCACTCAAAAAAATACACAACATATTTTTCAAATATTCTTCATCACTCTACAATAAGTAAAATCTCACACTTGGTCTCCATTTATCCTGCTAGATATGTTGGTTTAGCAAAAGTTTGTAAAATAAAATAAAAAATCCTGCTATAATAATTAAGAGAAGAAAGGGATTTTTTTTATAATGATGGTAATCTGATGATAGAAGATATACACCCATAATTTTTCATAACATACAGGCAATGTGGTTTAATTTTTTTAAAAAAAAGAATTGAAATGAATATTTTTCAATTTTTGTGTATTCAGAATCTAACTGAAACCTAATAGATATATATAAGTTTTGCAGGAATTTTCCAAGACTGCTTTCTTTCAAGTGGGTAAAACTATTGAGGAGTATAAGACTAACATCCAGATCTTTCATAGCTTGTCCAGCAAGAACATGAGTTAAATGATTCCCGTTTGTTCTATCCATCAGCATTCAGTTGATTAAAGCATATTAGGGGTAAAGCATCTTCCTATACTTTTTTGATCTCTTAATCCAGCCATAAATGAGACTCAATTTGGGTAAATTATTCTCCAATCCATAGATAAGTTACCTCAGTATATTTGATAAGTTATTATCCAATTAATCATTCAATAATTATCCAACTGGGTGCTTGTGCTACCTGCCAACTCTTACCAAAAGCTAGATAAGCCAAAACAGGAACATTCATATCTAATCCAGCAAGGAGTGAGATTTTTTTTTTAAAGAAAAGAATCAAGGGACATCAAAACTAATACTTTGAAGTCTCGAAAATACCTATACAGCCCCAATTGGCTAACAGTTACTTAGGAGGTGAGTTGTGCTGATCCTGAGAAGAAGTAGACAGGGATCTTGTAAGAGCAATTTTCTCCATCTTTCCACTTGACATCGGTGGCTACGGTACATAAGAATGCAAAAATGCTGCCTCAAAAGTAACATTCTTTTCTTCAAACAGTGTAGGAATGGAATTTTATGTGTATTATTTTCTAATATTGATAAAAGTTGCCTACTTGCCTATCTCAGAAATGAAACATCTATGGATTGGGCTACTAAATTAATAGAAACGCAACCTGCCTTCAGCAGTGAGATTAGAAGCACATTCAATGTTATTGAAAAAAAAATTCTTGACTGAACATACAAGCAAATGAATTATTTTTAATAAAATTTCTTTTTTCTGCCGATGTCAAAATTTCAGATTCAATCAACACTGCATCAATATTTTATTTCCAAGCATGCCCCGGAATGATAGCTTTCAAAGCTTAATTTCAAAATGTCATTGATAGCTATAAATAATGCAGATTTATAGAATTTTTGAGTCACATTGAGAGAAGAAGAGACAGTGAAAGAGGGATTAGCTTGAAGATGTCGATGCTTCAGCTGAAATGTTTTCAACGTCCTCTCCAAAAATTGGAAGATTGTTATTTCCAAGTTCCTGGTTTTTAAACTGGGAGTGGGATTGGAGAAACACATTATCTGTGTATTTGATTAGCACTGTTGTCAGACAGGGAAATTGATGGCTGAGGTAAAATTCTAGAAAAGCAACATATCTGGAGTAGACCAAGTTGGGAAAATATACTCTAGAATTTTATAAACCCACCCAACTGCTGTCTTAAATATATTGCATGAAGCAACTTTAAAAAGCAATAAAGGGAAAGGGAAAGGTTTCCCCTGTCCAGTCATGTCCAACTTTAGGGGCGGTGCTCATCTATTTTTCCTAGCCAAGGGAGCCAGCATTAGCTTGTTAAAAGTAAAGTCTTCATCCTGGTTCATCCAAGCCGGGAATAAATAAGCAACATGGTGACTGCTTTGGGAAGATGGTTACAGTTTATTGAAGAAGCAGAAAGATGGTTCTTCAGGAAAGACCAGAGGAAAGAAGGGCTGAGCACATGGGCAAAGGGTTTTTATACCCTCTCTAGCATTTTGTTTGGAATAGTTTCCTGTTCCTGTGGCATGAACTTTGAGGATATTTCCTGTGTCACGTATTCTGACCTGAGTCTAGGTGTGCCTCTCTGGTATACTTGATGGTAATGGGTTAGTCCTATTATGTCCCAAAAGTCATATCCTACTTCCCTGGGTCTGGGCTAATGACTCTTAGAGTTTGGGTGAGGTATGCAGATTTTAGGTTTCTTTGTCTTCTGGCTCCAGCCTTCCTGATAGTTTTACATTTGCATTTGTATAGGATTGGCTCCTGCTTGGGGCAAAGAGATTTGAAGCCAGGGTTGGTTTGCTTTTAAAAATCCTTTTGAGGAAAAATATATTTTTCTGCCCTTTTAATATTTCCTTCTCTGGGCTAACTTCCCTCAAGCTGAAGACACTTCGGTGGCCATGGGGTCAGCATGATTCCACACCAAGGCACAAAGAACGCTGTTACCTTCCCACCAAATTGGTACCTATTCATCCAGTGGCATTTGCATGCTCGATGGGCAGGAGCTGGGGCAAGTAATGGGAGCTCACCCTGTCTTGCAGCCCTTGGATCTCAAACCTTGGCAGTCACCTTGCCATCTGAACTTGCTGAACCATCTTCTGAGCCATCACGACCCTTAAAAAGCAATAGTAAAGAAGTAATCCAGATCTCATCTGATAGTGTGGAAAGAATGGCAGTGAATTGAGTGTGCCAGAAAGTGAAGGAAAGTCTTCTTCTAGTGGAAGTTGCTACAGCATCAAGAAAGGCCCAGATAACTGTGCAGAGCTTGAATATATAACAATAGGGGCATTATTACCTTTTAAAAGCAGGATTACTAGTATCCAAAGTCAGAGCTAAGCCATTCAAGAAGAGCATTTGGAAATATCTCTACCACCTGGATTAAAGGTTAGAATTAAAATGTTATATCCTATTGCATGTAGTTTATTCACTGATAGACCCAGTATTCTGCCCTTACAGTTAGGTTTCAAAAGTTAGGCTGTGGGAAGAAAAGTCTTAATGAATGCTAAATAGAAGAAGATGTGTCTTTCTGGTGGTAGAATTTTCCCCTATCCAAAAGAAAGAAAATCAACTTTACTTACTTTCAGAAATACCAGCTGCTTAGGAGCAACTTTCAAAAGAATTAAATGTCACTCAATGTCAGTTCAAAAGCCTGATGGTGTCTGTGAGGATGGCTTTTTAATGTGTTCAAAGGTTATTACAACTTCCCTTAACTAGCTCCAGCTTTGAAGGAGTGCTACAATTTGATAAAGCTTTGGTCAAATCATTCCTTTGAAGCAGATTCACTCTTCAAAGTAAGGAAAGCAATTCAGCTACTTTCAAAGAATTCTGCAGCCTTTCTAAGCATTTTGTAAATTTTGGGGTGAAATCTGATATTTAAAATCTGCATGATTTAGTACTCCAGAATGGATCTCTAGACAATCCAGAAGATGATGCTAGACTAACATTAAGTTGTTTCTCACGCTACATTTAAAACAGGGCTGAGAACTGCTTTAGAATGAATCAGAAATCCAGGATTGAATATTTTTTTTAACCTTTTTAAACACGTCTCCCCAGTTCAAAGGCCTCCACAAAGCTTTGTCTCGGATTTGCAATGTGTAGACTGACCATGCAAGATCAGAAAAATTCACTATTTATGTAAAAGAAGATTTAAAAAATACCTACTTTCTAAAGAAATTAAATGAGAAATTCTTAATCTTCAAATCCTGTTTAAAACTTTGAACTGAATTGAACTGAATTAAACATTTCCTAATTAATATCTCTCAATCCTGTAAGGACATTTGCTTACACACATGAAGACTAATAAATAATAAAACCAGCAATAGCACCACCCTCTTTTTTCTATCTACCTATCTTTTTAAAACTATTTTGCAGTTGCTTAATTTGTGTTTAATCTGTGCTCACCCCACTGAAAAGCCTGTTGCACCTTCTAATAAGACAATTTTCATTTGTGATTGAACTGAAGATCTTGTCATTCGCATCATATAGGTAAATAATGATAAACAAACATGCACCTTAACCAATCTGTACCTTACTGCAGGGAGCTATCCAGTATGCTATGGCGAGGAATGGAAGGCCTATGGAAACTCCGAAGACAGCCAAGAATTTCACAGCAATTGACTGCTGGCGTAAGCCTGAGAGGTTCTCATACCACATGGTGAGCAATTGTTGCTGACAGTTGGGATGGGCAACAAACTGCAAGAGGAAAATAAAGGTAAGGATTGCTTGAAAAGGAGAAGAATTGTGAAAGTAAACAGTGCCCTCCCTCCCATAGCCTCTGGAGCAGAGATAAGACAAATGGTTAATAGCCAAAATGACAGGATGAAAAAACAGACTTTATGAAAAACATTAAGTTTCTCCAAAATGGGTGCAAACAAAATGCATAAGCATTAGCTATCTTCAGGAAGGAAGGAAGGAAGGAAGGAAGGAAGGAAGGAAGGAAGGAAGGAAGGAAGGAAGGAAGGAAGGAAGGAAGAAAGGAAGGAAGGAAGGAAGGGATTCTAAGCATTCAGTCCTCCTGTCAATAGAGACTTACTTCTTCAGCTCTACATGTCAATAACTTGAGCATTTTAAATTGCCATCTCATGCCATGTTCCCATCTAAGATATTAAGATATTAGGTAATTTAAGTAATTTTCTGTAGATTCCATTCCCAAATGCAGCTTGGCTGTCTATTCTTGACTCAAACTGTCTTAATTATCTTCATCTAAAAGGTCCAGTGTGTAACTTAGTATTCTGAAACCAAATTGCGGTTGTTTTCTTGGATACAATCACAAATCTAAATATATGCCTGATTCTGTGACCTGCCTATATACATGTCAACAACAACAACAACAACAACAACAAAGTCAAAATAATACAATAGAGAAAAATGGCAATGTAAATATAAAATTAGCACTATCAATGGTAATAGCAGTAATAAGATAATGTATATTCAAAACTAGAACAATAGTGCAACATGGTAAAAGCACTGAAATGCTTTTTAAAAAATGCTTGAAAGAATAAAAAATGATATTGATCTAGTGCTAACATGCCTTGGTAATATGGAGGCTGCCCATGAAGACTCTTTGACAGTTTTAGCTGATCCAGAATGTGGTTATATGAGCCGTTGTGGGCATGCTATTGTGTGTCCATGTACCACCTCTGCTACATAATCTGCACTGTGCACCATTAGACTTCCAAGCACAATCCAAGGTGCTGCTTGTCCCCTGTAAAGATTTTAATGATGAATAGAATAGAATAGAATAGAAAATAGAATAGAATAGAATCAGAGTTGGAAGGGACCTTGGAAGTCATCTAGTCCAATCCCTTGCTCAAGCAGGAAACCCTATACCATTGCAGAAAAATGGTTGTCCAATCTCTTCTTAAAATCTTCCAGTGTTGGAATAGTCACAACTTCTGGAGGCAAATCATTCCACTGATTAATTGTTCCAACTTTCAGGAAATTTCTTCTTAGTTCTAGGTTGCTTCTCTCCTTTATTAGTTTCCATCCATTGCTTCTTGTCCTGCCTTCAGGCGCTTTGGAGAATAGCTTGACTTTCTCTTCTTTGTGGCA
>NW_015391139.1:35641-39732 GCF_001527695.2 Protobothrops mucrosquamatus
CCAGGTCAAAATGGGCACTGAAAGTTTGAACAAGAACTATCTGATTTATTAGGTAGGTTTAGGGCCTTAGGTCAAGAAAACCTGGCAACAAGTTTGGAGGCGATTGTCTTAGTAAATAATTTGAAGTGGGTCTACCAAATAAATCACACATTTTTGGAGGAAAGGTCATCTCTCGGGCAGTGAATTTATATGCACAGGTCCTCAGAGGGAGTAATAAAACAAACTCATTATGCATATGAGAAGCATTATAGCAAAAAGAAATTTAGTATGAGCCATTCCAATTAAAATTCCAAATGTCAGCAGTTACTATAAGCACAGGTTATACATTCTGATTGGGAAAGTGAGCTGTCCTGAAATCTGGGAATGAAATGGTAAGCTGCTTACTCAGTCTCTGTTTTAATTTTCCCTTAATGGTTTATGGTAGAAAATGAAATTTAATGTCCATTGGATGAGTGCTATGCTATACCTACTTCATATATATGTTCATTGACTAATCTTCTTCCGTGTAAATATACTTACTATTAACACATCATACTCCTTTTCTCTTACCAGAATCATTAATACAAGGAAAAAGCATTAATACATGCTTTTTTAAAATGAAAAAAAAAAAGGTCAATTACCCATAGGTAAGCAACAACAACAAGAATAAAATACCATGAAATATAAGTATAATGCAAAAAAAGATAAAAAAAAGAAGAGCATAAATAAAAAAGGAACTTAAATCTAGGGGGAAAATAGAGAACTGGTACTAAGATATCAACAGCATCAAGGTAAAACTGGTGTTTTCATTCCAGTTGACATAGCAGCCAACAAGGACCTAGGCACACAATTTGTAACAAATTGCTTGTGATTTTGCATGAGAAGGTATACAGCTTTATCTTACAATGGTATTGAATTCTATTACAGTAATGAGAAACTTTAAAAGATAGAACATATGGTGTTTTGGAAGAGACAAAAAAGAACATATGGACAAGGGGTTCAGGCTTTCTGAATCATAAGGACAGACTCTCTTTACAAAAGTGATTTTTTGATATCTACTCTACAATATCACTATAGGAAAGATGTCAAAATGGACCAAGCAAAAAAAACTTTGCACAGCATATCATAGCAGAGCTGAAATTGAAATTAGCAGGAACAAGTGGCTTGTCTAAAACCACACCCTGAAATTCACTAACAACCTCCAGATCCATCTGCCGTGCAACATCAAATACGCTGGTGGAATTCTGCTCTGGTTTCTCTAAACCTAGAGACAACAGAAAATGGGAGGAGTGGCTTCAGAAATGTCAATTGGCCAAAATTTTTGTCTTCCATCATAAAGAGTTGTCAGAAAGAATTAAGAGGACTAGTGAAGATAGGTCTTAACCAGTGGTGGGATTCAAATCCTTGAACAACTGGTTCTCTGCGTGGATGCAGGCCTGGGCCTCCGAGGTCTAGAACAGACTTCCAGAAGTAGCATCCCCGCACTTCCGGCAGGCTGTTCTAGGCCTGGAAGGCCTCCTCTAGGCCTCCGAGGCCTAGAACGGACTTTTGGAAGTGGCATCCTCACACTTCTGGCGGGCCATTCTAAGCTTGGGAGGCCTCCTCCAGGCCTCCCAGGCCTAGAACAGACTTCCGGAAGCGGTGTGCATTCAGTTGGTTCTCTGAACTCAACAAAATTTAGCTACTGGTTCTGCCAAACCGGTGTGAACCGGCTGAATCCCATCACTGGTCTTAACCAGTAAGAGAAGCAACAAATGTTGTCTCTTTCCTTGAGGACAACCATGTCTCATTCCACACACAGAGGCCCAACATGGGACCTAAAAGAGAGTCATAAAAACATGGCGTGGATCATCTCTAAGAATTTAAAAGTGTTATAGAAGCATACCTGCGAATTGTAAAGCACCTATAAAACAGACTTTAAGGATCTTTATATAGCAGATTTATTTTAAAATAATAATGACAAGAAGAACTAAAAATGATATTTGCTCTCTGATCCCTAGCTCATCATGCCCTAGAGATAGGTGATAAAGAAGTTAGAAACAGACTTGGTGTTCAAATCCCAGATTTATTAATCATTTTCTCAGGTTTATATGTTGTTTCAGTCATAAAAGTGACTCCTGAGAAAAATCCAATTTTCAATCACTCCCACTCTAAAGCTTTCTGAAAAAGCTAGGTTTTTATGGACTTTCTTAACACTTGGTGCTGACTAAGTCTGTGTGAAAGGGAGGCATATTTTCTATGAATACCTTTATGGGCCCAGATGATAACCATCACTTCCAGATGTTTTTGGATGGAAAAGGTTCAGTGCTGGACATCAACAGCTAGATATGGGAACATGAGACAGGCCAGCTTACTCTTCCACAATATTGAAAATCAACATTGATGGTGCAGTCTATTGTGTACATGATTTTTCACCCAATATGGATACATGATGCAGTTCCAATTCAGAATCACATCATGTTAAAGGACTGGCTTCAGTGGCTGGTTAATCTATATTGGATTGAGAGTAAATCCATCAAAATAGGTAGGAGGGTAGGTTAAAATTATAGTTTTAGTATTTTTAAATTTTTTTAATTAATATTGTTGATAAACTGAAAAGCCTCTGAGGTCCATAAGAACAATTATCAAAGAAAACCATGAAAATAATGAGACAATACAGGATATGAATCAATATAGACTTGGCTAGAATATTAAGCAGGTCTGTTTCCATGGAAATTCAGAATGACAGGTTTCTAACAGCTAGAAAAATGGTTAGGTAGCTTTTAGCTACAATCTGTGAGCTTAGTTGCATTTTCAAAAGAAATGAAGTTTTCACCTGACCAAAAAGTGATTTGTTATTTTAATATGTGATTTGTTATTTGTTATTTTAATACAGCGAATCTTCCTTTCATTGAATGGATTTGTACATTCTGTTATAAAATCATAACATTATAGTTGCACAATTTGCAAAGTACAAATTTACAACCTGCCCCCCAAAGAAGAGGGGGGACCTCTAAGTCAAAACAATAACACCGAGAGTGTGAATTTCACAATAGTAAAGTTTAAACAACTAGATCAAGCATTGTTTTTTTTTTAAAAAAATCAACAATAAACTGAACAGCAAGCTACGGTACATCCAATTTATAACCCCAACTGGGCCTGGAATTTTAATTGTAAGTTGGAGGCAGTCATTAAATGGATGACCACGTGACCTAAGTCTACTTTATGACAGTTTTATGATTGTTGTAAAGTGAATGACCACTGCTCTGATGCAAACCATGTGGTCGTTAAGCAAATCCAGCATATCTAATGGGTAATTTTTGCTGTTTTCTGCTGGAAAATGGCAAAAAATGCAGTAAATCACAGTCATGTGACTGTGGAATGCTGTAACTAGTTGTAAATGTATGCCAGTTGTCAAGTGTCCCAGGTACGGTCATGTGATCACAAGGGGGAATGGCATGACATTTTAGGATGCTCAGAAATGCCTTATATAAAGCTCCCTTTCTGAGGCTGCTGAAACTTTAAGCAGTCCTTCAGCAACCAGTCAGCTAGGAAGACTACCTGCAAAGCTCAGCCAGAAACTCTTATTGGCAGGTTCGTCAGGTACACTGCAGATCCTGTAATAATAAACTACTGCATACCAGAAATACCACTTATTTTAATAAGATTGCAGGTTTAATAGCTTGAAAAAAAAATCTTGCCCCAAAGTAATCTAGAGAAAGAAATACATGGGTGGGAGAGAGAGAGAGAGAGAGGGGGGAGAGAGAGAGAGAGAGAGAGAGAGAGAGAGAGAGAGAGAGAGAGAGAGAGAGAGAGAGAAATTTGCTGGGCATCTGATTAGAGATCCATATAAAAAGAACAGCAGTATAGATAGAGATCCACATATTTTTGCTATTGCATTTACACAATTGGCACGTTTGAATTAAACATTTTAAAATTATGTACCATTAGGTCATTGTTGACTCTTCATACCCAGACCACATAGATGGATCTTCTCCATGATGGTCTGTCCCTAACCTTGTCTTTCAGGTCTTCATTAACTAGGGGGTTATTATCCTGTAGTCACACAGATCCATTCCAATGCAATGATGGTAGATGAGAAGACTCCGTGTGAGCACTTTCCACTTCCATGC
>NW_015391139.1:40706-42341 GCF_001527695.2 Protobothrops mucrosquamatus
TTCCAATGCAATGATGGTAGATGAGAAGACTCCGTGTGAGCACTTTCCACTTCCATGCAGATGAAATAACATCATTCATAAAAAAGAAAGAGCTTGGTCACATCTTGGTGAAACCATTAGATCATGTAAAACCTAGCCAGAAATGCAGGGTATTACAATTTAAAGCCGTGACGTACAGCTGTCAGAAGATGAACGTTATCCTTATTAGCACGTCAAGCAAAACATAACTTTCTAAGTTGCATTTAATATTAACAGCTCCTGAAAAGCAGAACAAGTACAGATGGGCAATTTTCTGAAGGATTGCTTTCACTAGCAATCCATCTTAATGACAACCCTGATAAACTACCGTTGAGACAAATAAATGCAAGAAGATGAATAAAGTCTGATTCACCTTTTTTCCTCTATATTTAGAGATATCCATAAACTGCTCAGTATTCAAGAAAACATTTTACCAGTTTTAAGCAGGGTATGAAAAAAGCAGGTTAATTAATTCAGTAAAAGTCGCATCTACTGTTGCAAACAGCTCATCTGCAGCCATTGTTTCTTAGACCATTAAAACCTTCTAGACATTATTTTTTTTTGTTGCTATAATGGTTATTTCAGCATAGATAAGAGACTTTTTTTTAACATGATTCCAAAACTGCATGATTAGGACACATGAATGGATTATGGAAAGTTAGTTTGTTGACACATATCAGTGGCAGGTCTGATAGATACAAGGGACAAATGTATGTATAAAAGGAGCAAAGCATTGCTGTGCTGCCAAGACGCCATCTTGTTGATTTTTTTTAAAATCCTCCTCAGCCCTGCTCCTGTCATTCCTGCTTTACCCTGACTTCTTTATTTTCAGATCTTCTGCTTACAAACCCTGGGATGAATACTGTAGGATACATCTGACACTAAGCTTTTGGATTTCAACCAATCTGCTCTTCTGGGCTGTATTTAAGCCACAAAAAATAAGTTACAGAGAAGAGATTCTTCTTTGCTAATCTTTCTGTCCCTAATTTACAGTCCCTCTATTCTAGAACATAGAACACAGAACATAGAATAACAGAGTTTGAAGAGTTTTTGGAGGTCTTCTAGTCCAACCCCCTGGTCGAGACCCTATACCAGGGGTAGGCAACCTCGGCTCTTTTATGACTCATGGACTTCAACTCCCAGAATTCCTGAGTCAGTATAGCTGACTCAGGAATTCTGGGAGTTGAAGTCCATGAGTCATAAAAGAGCCAAGGTTGCCTACCCCTGCCCTATACCGTTTCAGACAAATGGTTGTCCAGTCTCTTTTTGAAAGCCTCCAGTGATGGAGCACCCACAACTTCTGAAGACAAGCCATTCTAATATTATGAGCTGATTTACAGCCAAATAAAACTTTTGGAAAGGCACTCATTGCCACTCAACCTAGTGTGGGACATGTGGGAACTCAGCAATTGCTGTTTGTGTTGTGTTCTTTTGTATTCCCCCCCCTTAATCCCCTATGCGCATCCTGATCACCCATTAAGGGTGATTGCCCTTCTCCATTGATCACCCATTAAGGGTGATTGCCCTTCTCCATCTGCATACAGTTTCATGCCCGTTGCTGGTTGGCTAACTAGCAACAGGGTCTTACCAGCCAATGGAATTGTGTGATTACAAGCC
>NW_015391140.1:0-25117 GCF_001527695.2 Protobothrops mucrosquamatus
GAACGGTCACTAAATGAGTGATTGTAAGTTGAGGACTCCTTGTAGTTTGGAGAAGCGGTCTACGAAATTAAATGCACGACGCGGCCGTGATTAAGCACGGCCCCATGAAGCCCAGTTAAGTTCGTTTGACAGAAATCCAGGTGACTTTCATCCATTTAAAATATTTTCACCGCTTCCCAAGCCCAGATCCTGCCTCAAGCCTTTAGTTCGGGCCAGATGCTGTGAAATGTTCATGAGATAGATCCGCTGAGGCTCCCTTCCCACCGTTTCCTTTCTGAGCCAAAGCCAGATTTACCCGGCCAAAATTCTTCGAGGTTCTCAAAATACAAACCTCGAACATCGGAGATCTTTATGAACTCCAGCTGTTCGGCAAGTTCCTTCACAGCATTGTGTAAACTCTTCGCATCTGCCTCTAAAGCCCTCAGCTCAGCCTCCACGGCGCTGCTGTCGTTTGCCACGGCAGACAGCTTTGCTTCGACTTCCGTTATCTTTTTGGCCACATCTGTTTTTAGCTTCCTGTGAATCCCAAAAAAAAACGCCATTAATGCGCCGCGACGCAAACCCGGAATCTAAAGACACATTTCAAACGATTTCCCTTCTTCCCTGTTCAGGGTAGATTGCAGGACGTCCTCAACATACGACCACAGTTGAGCTCAGATTTTCTGTTGCTAGCTGAGACAGTGGCTCAGGTGATTTTTTTTCCGCCCCGTTTTACGACCTCGCTCACCACAGCTGCGAAGTCGGAGGTCCCCAACCACCGGTCCAGCAACCGGCCCGCACAAACAAGCAAAGTCCCATCTGTGGGATGCAGGCAGCACACGAAACCTCGCACTTTCCGGTCCGTGGGAAAACCTCTCTCCACGGACACGGCGTGTCCCCTGGACATGGCGACCGTCACAAATATGAGTAATCCGAATATAAATCACGTGACCATGGGGATGCTGCAAATGGTCATAAGACCGAAAAACGGTCCTAAGTCACTTTTTTTTCAGCGCCCTTGTAACTTCGAACGATCACTAAATCAACTGCTGTTAAGTCGAGGACTAGCTGTATTTTGTTATGATGGTCTTTCCTCCTAGATGGGTGTATTTGGGGTTGTCTGCTTTGCAATATCATGGCTTCAGGAACACAAAATGGAAAAAAAATAGCTTGGGAAAACAGCACACTTTGGCATTCCATAAGGCTGCCGTAACGTGCTTGAATATTGCCAATGACGTATGCTGCGTTGGCTCATGGGCCCGTCCCTAATTTGTTTCATGCCCCAGATAATAAACCATCTGTGTGAAGAACTTTTTGCATAAGCCGTAAGACATAAGCCGCGTTCTGTGAAGGGAAGTGTTGCACAATGCAGTCTTTCAAAGTCTCCAGAAAGTCTGTAAAATAGGCGAGGACAGAAATGTTTAGAGAAATGGCTGGGAAGCAAATTTACTCCAAGTTGGCAGGTTTAACTCCGCTTCCCAGCTGGGCCTGCTCTTCTCCTACATCGACAGATTCATCGGTCTCACCATTTTGCTTTCCCAGTTGAAAAGAGGAACAAGAATAAGAACAAAAACTAGTACAGGGCAGAATAGGGAAGGGAGGGGAGGGGAGGGAAGGGGAGGGGAAGGGAAGAGAAGAGAAGAGAGTGGAATGGAATAGAGAATAGAATAGAATAGAATAGAACAGAAATACAGAACAGAACAGTAGAATAGAATAGAATAGAATATATAGAATATATAAATAGAATAGAATAGAAATACAGAATAGAATAGAAATACAGAATAGAATAGAATATATAGAATAGAATAGAATAGAACAGA
Organism: Protobothrops mucrosquamatus; assembly: GCF_001527695.2. Lineage (NCBI taxonomy): Eukaryota > Metazoa > Chordata > Lepidosauria > Squamata > Viperidae > Protobothrops > Protobothrops mucrosquamatus. The sequence goes on from NW_015391140.1 coordinate 1,800, forward strand.
ATATATAGAATAGAATATATAGAATAGAATATATAGAATAGAATAGAAATACAGAACAGAGTAGAATAGAATAGAATATATAGAATAGAATAGAATTACAGAATAGAATAGAATAGGAATAGAATAGAAATACAGAATAGAATAGAATAGAAATACAGAATAGAATAGAAATACAGAATAGAATAGAATAGAATAGAATAGAATATATAGAATAGAATATATAGAATAGAATAGAAATACAGACCAGAACAGAGTAGAATAGAATAGAATATATAGAATAGAATATATAGAATAGAATAGAATAGAATAGAATAGAATAGAATAGAATAGAATAGAATAGAATAGAAATACAGAATAGAATAGAATAGAATAGAATAGAATAGAATAGCTTTATTGGCCAAGTGTGAACAGACACACAAGGAATTATACAGAATCGGTAAGAACACCTGTTTGCTAATTCTTAGGTACCATCATTTACATTCAAATTCACAAGAAACAGTCTTTGCCGCCATGTTTCCATCTTTGCCTCCTTTTTTTCTCCCCAAGTTCTCGTTAAAATCGTTCAACCACAAGACACTCCGTCCTCCACGGTCAGGCTAATGGCAGGCAATGTTCTTTTATGCCGTACGCCATACTTACTCTAGCACGGATGATGTCACCTGCTTGGGTAGTGAAACGTCTGCAGGAAAGCAACCCAGCTCAGAGAGCCCCAAGGTGCCCTCACGTCAACCCTGCAGCTACAAATATTCTCCTTTATTCCTACTTACTCTGCTTCCTCCAAGAGGTCGCCGATGTTCTGAAGAGGCTCGGTCGCCGGATTTTGAGCAATGATGCTTTGGATCTCGTTCAGCTTTTCCTGCACCGAGTGGAGGGTCTCTTGGTAGGGGCCGCTCACCCCCGCGATCTTCAGCACTTTGGCTCTTTCCAGGAATCTCTGGGTCTTGTTGGCCAACTCACTGACGATGATATCCCAGAGAGCAAAGCATTGGTGACAAGGAGCACAATCTGGAAACGTGCCGGCGTAGCCCCGGGTGCATTTATCACAACGGGGTCCTTCCACGCCTTCCTTACAGATGCACTGGCCACTTGACCGGTTACACTGGAGAGTCTGGATGCCTCGTGAATCACACTCACAAGCTGAACGAGGGAGAAACAAAAACAATTTAACACTAAAAAACCCGGGCTGTGGAAACCACGACGGTCAACCCACGACGGTCAACCCAACAGGACTCCTTCCTGTACACCTATAGCAGGGCTTTTCAACCAGTGGTACGGGTACCACCTGTGGTACATTGGCACCTGGCAGGTGGTACGTGACCATCCTAGAAAAGTGGTAGCAGGGGAGGGGAATGAGCTGAACCGGTGGCAGCACCGCACAAGCCTGAGCGAGAGACGGCTGGAGCTGCAGGGCTGTCAGGGCTCAGCGGAAGCGCCAGGATCAGTGCTGCTTTCCAGCTGATTGGCGCTTCTTCGGGGCTGTCAGGGTTCAGTGGAAGCGCCAGGATCAGCGCCAGGCTCCAGCTGTTGCTCGGCGCTGATCCTGGCGCTTCTGCTGAGCCCAGAAGAAGCGCCAATCAGCTGGAATGTTGCAGCATCTCCAGGGTCTTGTGATTTACATTCAGATGCTTGGCGACTGATTCATATTTATGACAGTCACAGTGTCCCAGGGTCATGTGAAGTGACCAAAACCTGCTGCAACTACCCAGCAGACGGGGGGAATAAAAACCAAACACCCCCCACCCCACCCCTGCTGCCAATCCTCAACAGAAATGCTCACAACAATGGAAACCTCGGACAGGAGGAAGAGCTCCACCGGGCAGGCAGGCAGGTGTCTTGCTCAGCTATGGCTTGGGGGGCACTTTGTTCAGTGCCATTATAACTTCAGTCACTAAGCGAACTGTTGTAAGTTGAGGACTACCTGTACTTTATTACTTTTTTCCTTTTTTTTTTGGTCAAGTTTTTGACACCTTGCTGGTGGTACTTGGATGTTGCCATATCCTAAAAGTGGTACAATGGGTGAAAAGGTTGAAAAGCCCTGACCTATAGAACCGATTTGCCATTACGACATTAATGTTGAGTTAATCTCATAAGATGATCTGTTTGTTTGATAACATGGATGTGATTAGTTATGAAAATTAGCTGGATGAAATTTGAATTCTGTCAAATGGATTGAAATGATTTAAGGTTGGACTTTATTTTGTCAGTTTAAAGAGATTGATTGATGGATGGATGGATTAGATACGCATAGGATAGATCAGTGATGGCGAACCTTTTAGAGACCGAGTGCCCAAACTGCAACCCAAAACCCACTTATGTATGGTCGGGTGCCAGGTGGGCATGGCCCATTGGGTGGGTGTGGCCCATTGGGTGGGTGTGGCTGTGGTGGTAACGGCAGACTGGGTGAGATTAAAAGTTCAATCAATCAATTCCAACTTTGCAAGATCTTTTTTTTCCCGTGAGAAGTTGAAATTGATTGATTGATTGAACCTTTTTTTTTTTTGCACATGGCAGTGAAGGCCTAAAGAGAAAAGGTTTTATAAAACCCAGATGAAGGCCTAGGACTGGGGCGATGGTGCATGTGCCCAAAGAGAGGGCTCTGCGTGCCACCTGTGGCACGCATGCCATAAGTTCGCCACCACAGGGATAGATTAATATTTTATTTTAAATAAGGGATATTAGTGGAAGAAGAAATAAATAAGATCTATGGATAAAATTAAGGAATTAGAATATATTTGGAAGGGATACCCGAATTGATAATGTTTGTACTTAAAAGTTATTTTGATTATGGTAGTGTAAATTTATAAAGCTTTAAAAACAGGTTTAGGTTGAATAAATTTAAGCTAGAATTGGATTGTTTTAAATAAAATACGTTACTTAAGGGAAAAAGAGAGGGAATCTTTGATGTATTGATTGAATTATGTATATATGTTTTGTCTGCGGATGTTTGACCACCCTAACACCACGGTATGTCTTGAGTACTTTGTTTTAAAAATAAAAAAAACAATAAAACTTGTCTTTTTTTAAAAAAAAGAACCGATTTGCCCTGGAGATTTGGATGGACTTGATCCTTCCAGAAATCCTCAAAGACCTGGCTTTTCTCCATATCAATGTAGCTCTGGTATGGGTGGGGGGTGTGTGTCTGTTTTTTAAACTGATTTGGATAATGCACTAACTAAATTTTCAATCTTTGCTCGCTGCCCAAAAGTTCTACTGGGGAGATGGATGGGCAAAGAAACTTGTTTAATAGATAAATAAAATGCTAAACATTTTAGCATTATTATTTTTTTAGCATTTTACCTTCATTCCCCCTCCCCTCCTTCTTGAGAATATGAAAGGACATTAGATACAAGCTGTGGTACCCTCATTTGGTAGACCTTCAAGTCTTCAACGCTCCAGTTAAGACTTTAAAATCTCTTTTATGTTGGACTTAAAAATTGATACAGAGGAGTGTTTTCTGCACGGAAAATCAGAATTTATAATATTAATTGCAGTGGCAATAGTACTTAGACTTCATAGTGCTTTACAGCCCTCTCTAAGTGAGTATATTTGCCTCCAACAATCTGGGTCCTCATTTTACCGACCTCAGAAAAAATGGAAGGCTGAGTCAACCTTGAGCCGGTCAGGATCGAACTGATAGCAGTCGGCAGAATTAGCCTGCAATACTGCATTCTAATCACCGCTTAGATTTCTTTTTCTTATATAATTTTGATGCCCAGTCTCCGTTTTGAGTACAGCTCATGGTCCACTCAGATCAATGACACAATTTCCATCCATAGAAATGGTTCTAGATCACGTTCATCAGTGACCTACTAAGAGAATCGGCAGTCAACAGCAATTTTTGTTGTTGTTAGTCTACCCCCAAATAGCCAGATAGGAGAAAACAAAACTGGAAAACGCTACCGCTGAAAAACTTTGTTTAAACAAAGACCAAAACAAATGCGAATCTTCTTTCCGCCACTGTGAAATGTCAGTTGTTGTACAATGTAATCCAAATGAAATCACAAGCATATATATATATATATGTCAACATTCCGATTTTCTTTGGCATCTGGCAAACGAAAGCTCTTAGAAATGCAGCGTATTATCCAATACTCCCCTATACATTTATCGTATAAGTGGTTGATAAATCTTTCAGGAAGTCGTTCAGAATTTTACGTTCAACTTTCTGGTTTCCGAGCACTTTGACTGTTGAAGGTTCTTCTCCAAATAATCAAAGTTCTCATTAAAAAAAAAAAAGTGACGGTGACCAAAGGAAAGAGAAGGAAAAAAATCACTATTTCCTTAAAACACATTCACATTCTTTAGCCCCATTTGTAAAAGGCCATTTAAAGGAGCAAATGACCTCAAACAAAACCGCTTCTCTTGTGGAGAATTTGACCAACAGGGAGAAGAATTTGACCAACAGAGAGAAAGGAAAAAAAAAAAAGCTGGTTCAACTTATCTTGGTGCAATTTTAACAAAGTGGCCTTTTTGTTCCCAGAAATAAAGGCCCAACACATACATAGTGCTTTATTTTCTTCAAAGCCACTGCGGCATCCCTACTGTGAATGGCCTGGCTATGGAATGTATCTGCCCTCTGGCAATTCATTTTGCTTTGAACATTAGGTCTGGGTGTGGGGGTAGACATGGGGGGAGGAGGTCCCACTTAACCCTTAAAAGGTTAGTTTTGGAGAATTGACTCATGAATCAATCGAAATCCGGACTTGGATAAACATTGAAGCCATCAGTAGATGAGTCTTCCTCTTGAAGATTCCCAAGTCCATTAGGTTACGCTTTCTATCCGTTTTACTGATCCGTAGCCCATCTTTACTATTTTTATGAATATCTCAAGGCGGTGAACATGTCCAACACACCGTCCTTCTCCTATTTTTCCCATAACAACAACAACTATGAGGTGAGTTGGGTTGAGAGAAAGAGACTGGCCCAAGGTCATCCAGCTGGCTTTCATGGATAAGGCAAGACTAGAACTCATGATCTCCTGCTGACTGACCCAAAGTCACCCAGCCAGCTTTCGTGGTTAAGGCAAGACTAGAACTCATGATCTCCTGGTGACTGACCCAAAGTCATCCAGCCGGCTTCCGTGGTTAAGGGAAGACTAGAACTCACGATCTCCTGGTGACTGACCCAAAGTCACCCAGCCAGCTTTCGTGGTTAAGGCAAGACTAGAACTCACGATCTCCTGGTGACTGGCCCAAAGTCACCCAGCCAGCTTTCGTGGTTAAGGGAAGACTAGAACTCACGATCTCCTGGTGACTGACCCAAAGTCATTCAGCCAGCTTTCGTGGTTAAGGCAAGACTAGAACATGATCTCCTGGTGACTGACCCAAAGTTACCCAGCCAGCTTTCATGGTTAAGGCAGAACTAGAACTCACAATTCGAGGCCCCTTCCAACTCTGTTGTTCTGTATTCTGATAAAACTACTGTGTGCACGTCTTGATTCAAATTGGGAGCATCCAGACCTGTTTTGTGATTGGCCAGGCCTACCAAGGCGACCATTTGAAGGACAGCTCTTTGGTGAAACTGACCAGGTCTGTATTCTTCACATTCCAAACATACTTAAACCTCCACCAATATTGGAACAGAATAAAACGCACAGGGAGAATGTAAACATGTCTTAGTGTGAACGAATAAACAATCAACGCTCAGATACTCTATCGTGATATCACCATATATATATATATATATATAAACATGGGTTTGGCAAGTCTGAGCACCATAGATTAAGGAGGATTCAGGAAAAACTGGAACATGTTCAGAGAAGAAAGCTGTCAACTGAGCACTCAAAACTACATCCTTTGAAGAAGGATCGAACAAACTGGAACGTTTAATCTTGAGAAGAGAAAAACCAAAAGGGGATAGGATAACATTCTTCAAATACCTGGGAGGACACCTGGCAGAACAAGGTCAATTACACTGTAAACTACATTCCAGAATGCAGGACAGGGAATATAAGGTTTAAGCTACAGGAAGGCAGTTTCTGGCTGAAGGTAAGGACAAACTTCCTTCCAGTTAAGATCGAGTTTGTTAATTTGGGAGCTAATTATCCAGCCATACGGTAGCTCTCCTTAGTTGAATAGGTTAAAGTAAAGGCTGGACAGCCATATGCCAGGGACTGCTTTAAAATAGATCTCTGCACAGAAGAAAATGTTGGATCTGATGGCCTAATTTGTTCACTCCAATTCTACAATTCTGTATTTAAAATCCATAGAGAGAGATACATAGAAATGGATGATAGATAGATAGATAGATAGATAGATAGATAGATAGAGAGAGAGAGAGAGAGAGAGAGAGAGAGAGAGAGAGAGAGAGAGAGAAGGAGAGAAATGGATGATAGATGATAAATCTATCTAAAATCCATAGAGAGAGATACATAGAAATGGATGATAGATAGATGATAAATAGATAGATAGACAGAGAGAGAGAGAGAGAGAGAGAGAAGGAGAGAAATGGATGATAGATGATAAATCTATCTATCTATCTATCTATCTATCTATCTATCTATCTATCTATCTATCTATCTATCTATCTATCTATCTATGTCTATCTTTATATCTATATCCTATCTGTCTGTCTGTCTATCTGTCTATCTATCTATAGACAGGCCGGCGCAGAGGCAGGCGGTTACATAAATCGGCTCCCAGATCTCCTTTTATTCCAACTCTGCCGACGTCGGCTGCCGACGAAAGCTTAGTGACTTTTTATCTACTGGCTTGTTTGCATTAAACGGTCTGGTTATTTTATCCTGGTGTTCACTTTTCTTTTAATTTGTATTATGATGCCCAGGATTCGCATTTTTAGTATTATTAAGGTCTATCTATCTATCTATCTATCTGTCTGTCTGTCTGTCTGTCTGTCTATCTATCACGGCTGGCTGAGGAATTCTGGGAGTTGAAGTCCACAAGTCATAAAGGGGCCAAGTTTGAAGACCCCTGGTCTAACCTCTGTTCAAGCAGGAGACCCTATACTATTCTGGACTAATGGCTGTCCAAATGCTTCTTGAAAGCTTCCAGTGATGGAGCATCCACAACTTCTGGAGGAAAGTTGTTCTACTGATAAATTGTTCTGTCAGGAAATTTCTCCTTAATTCCAGGTTGCATCTCTCCTTGATTAGTGTCCATCCGTTGCTTCTTGTCCTGCCTTCAGGTACTTTGGGGAATAGGTTGACTCCCTCTTCTTTGGGGCAGCCCCTGAAATACTGGAACACTGCTATCATGCCACCCCTATATTTGTATTATAAATATATATATATATATATAGTAACGTGGTCTTGCAAGTCTGAATCCGTTTCTCCTCTTTCTTTTATCTTTGGGAGAACTAGAGTTTTTCTGAGGTATTTTCTCAAATTACAGTCCTGCCTCAGACTCAAGTTTCCTTCATCTGATTGTTGCCTTGATGATCGAATTTTCTCCTCTCCCTCCAGGCCATCCCCCTGGCCCACCACATCAGGATTCAACCCTTCACACCCACTCCTTAGTTCAGAAATAATGAAAAAATTATAGCTTTTAAACAAAAAACCCCCCGAAAGCTCTCAAATAACATGGAAGAATTTATCAATCAGTTTAAACCGGGGCCTCCAAGCTTGGCAACTTTAAGATGTGTGAACAGCCATTCTAGCTGGGGAATTCTGGGAGTTAAAATCCACAAGTTTTAAAGTTGCCAAGGTTGGAGACCCCTGGTTTAAACCCGTGAAAACAGGCGACACCTTAAAAAAAATGAGAAAGAAAAGACGGTCCTACCTTAAAAAAAAAAAAATGGTCAAAAGTATGAGAGTACATTTTGGCATCAGAGATTGTGCATTGAAAGACAGCATGTCAGCGTTACCTGATGCCTAGAAACGCTGTGTAATACACAAGGCCGGTAATATTTGGAAAGTATTAATCAAATCAAATTTAATTAAACGAATTAAATCAAATTAACCAATTTTTCAAAAAGGTTTGACTGGATTAGAGCTGCAAGTCATGAAAAAAACGTTATTTGTCTAAGTAGGATAAAACTATTGATAAAAAAATCTTGAACTAGCATTCCATGTTAAATTATAATTTAAAACTCCTAAGAAATAAACAATGGGAACCAAGGAATATATTCATTTGCCAAATTGCTTCAATGGAACAAATAAAATTACTGCATATAATGAACTGATTTAACCTTTTTCTTTCTTTCTTTCTCTCTCTCTCTCTCTCTCTCTCTTTCTCTCTTTCTTTCTTCCTTTCTTCCTTCCTTCCTTCCTACCTACCTACCTACTTTTTATTGCATATATAACTGAATTTTACAGTCTGCACCTTTTGGGCATTTTCAATTATTTCTATACTTTTAACACATTCTTTTTTTTTCTTTTGCAGGAGCTCACATTTGTTATAGTTCTAATTAAACAATGAAAAGAGATGTGTATCTAATGAAGACTACACTTTCCACTCTGCAAAATCTTATTTTATTTTTTTAACGGGGTTGTTCATAAACCAATATATAAATCCAACGATGTTAAATTTAGCCACACTAAAATTAAAACACCAGATAAGCTCACTGAGGCCTTTTAAAGTCCTTTAAGATAACACAATTGCAACATAAACAGACTAAGCCTTGTTAGCAAGTCCTGGATATATAACAAATAACGAAACATCAAGAGACTATAAGGAAGCTACTTTTATCTTTTCCAGTCTTGTGTCTAATTTCTTGCATTTAGACCAAATGAAACCAACGTGGACAATACTTTGTTTGTTCCCCATACATCATCACGAATCAAATCATCCACAGCTACCTTGGATTGTCCCATAATATCAGAACCACCTCCATTTATTTGAATATTTGAATGTAGCCCTTGAAAACAGGCAGGGAGAACAAGGAATAATAACATACTCACCTTGACAGCCCACAGTAGGGTCACCCCAGAAATATTCCTGACATTCCGTACAGGTGCGTCCCCCGAATCCTGGCATACATTGGCACTGCCCGGTGAACTATTAATTTTAAAAAAAGAAGGTGGAGGGAAACAACTTTAAATCAGTGATTAATCAATACTAAAGCCAGGCTGGTCATAATACGGATCCATAATTAGGAACTTTCACATTTTTTTTTTATTATGGGCAATTCGCCCAGCCTCTCTTCTTCTACTAATTCTATCCCTTCTAAATCATGGCGGACACTATGTAAGAAGAACATAGAATATAGAATCATAGGGCTGAAAAGGACCTCAGAGGTCTTCTAGTCCAACCCCTGCTCAAGACAGGAGCCTTCTACCATCCCAGTCAAACGGTTGTCCAGTCTCTTCTTGAAAACCCCCAGTGTTGGAGCATCCACAACTTCTGGAGGCAAGCTGTTCCACTGGTTAATTGTTCTCACTGTCAGGGAATTTCTCCCTACTGCTTGTTAAGATTTCTCTTAAACAATCTTCTGCCCATTTTTAATTGTCCTGCCCTCAAGGAGAATAAACCAATCTCCTCTTCTTTGTGACAGCCCCTCAAGTAGTGGAAGACACTCATCATGTCCTACGTAGCCCTTCTCTTTGATAGGCTAGACCAGGGGTAGGCAACCTTGGCTCTTTTAGGACTCGTGGACTTCAACTCCCAGAATTCCTGAGCCAGCCTGACTCAGCTTGGAAACCTCTCCCTTTCCCCTGAGCGTGGCTGACTTAGGAATTCTGGGAGTTGAAGTCCACGAGTCATGAAGGGGCCATAGTTCCCCCCTGCTGGCTCAGGAATTCTGGGAGTTGAAGTCCACAAGTCCACGAATACTGATATATAGCTATTTGTCATATGCTTTTTGTCACTTACTCAGGGTGTCTGTGCAAGGCATGATTGAAAGAAAGTCAAGATGGAACCCATGACCCAACCAGCTTTCATGCCTAAGGCGGGACTAGAACTCACTGTCTCCCTGTGATTGGCCCAAAGTCACCCACCTGGCCTTCTTGCCTAAGGCAGGACTAGAACTCACTGTCTCCCTGTGATTGGCCCAAAGTCACCCAGCTGGCTTTCTTACCTAAGGCGGGACTAGAATTCACTGTCTCCCTGTGATTGGCCCAAAGTCACCCAGCTGGCTTTCTTGCCTAAGGCGGAACTAGAACTCACTGTCTCCCTGTGATTGGCCCAACGTCACCCAGCTGGCTTTCTTGCCTAAGGCGGAACTAGAATTCACTGTCTCCCTGTGATTGGCCCAAAGTCACCCAGCTGGCTTTCTTGCCTAAGGCGGGACTAGAACTCACTGTCTCCCAGTGATTGGCCCATTTCCTGGAAGATGAGTTTGGATCTCATTGGTCTGGAAATCTTAACCCAGCCAGAGTTGGTCTCCACCTGCCACCCTTAGCTCCGACAAAGCTTCCTCACCTCGTTGCAGGATGGCCCGAAGGAATGCTCCAGATTGCAGGCGCAGGATTCGCATCCGGTCCCGCTGCTCAGTTGCCATGTGTTTGGAGCACAGTGATCACAATTCTGCCCGACCACGTTAGGGAGACACTGACACTGGCCCGTTTCTCTCTCACACTCACAGTCTTCGGCGCTGCTGCAGCGCTGATGTACCGTCCCCAGATAATTGCAGACACACTCTGGAAGGGAGGAGTAGCAAAAACTACCACCATGTCTTGCAGTGTGTTTGTTGGAAGAAGAAGTGATACCCAAAAAAGGGAGAGAAGATCTCAGATCTCACACAACCGTTGCAGCATCCCCATGATCACAGGATCAAAATTCGGGTGCTTGAATTAGGCTGAAGAACTGGGGTTTTTTTATCTACTAGAACAGGGCTTTTCAACCCGTGGTACGGGTACCACCTGTGGTACATTGGCACCTGGCACGTGGTACGCGACCATCCTAGAAAAGTGGTAGCGGGGGAGGGGAATTATCTGAACCGGTGGCAGCACTGCACAAGCCTGAGCGAGAGACGGCTGGAGCTGCAGGGCTGTCAGGGCTTAGCGGAAGCGCCAGGATCAGTGCCGCTTTCCAGATGATCGGCGCTTCTTCGGGGCTGTCAGGGCTCAGCGGAAGCGCCAGGATCAGCGCCAGGCTCCAGCTGGAGCTCAGTGCTGATCCTGGCGCTTCTGCTGAGCCCAGAAGAAGCGCCGATCAGCTGGAATGTTGCAGCATCTCCAGGGTCTTGTGATTTACATTCAGAGGCTTGGCAACTGATTCATATTTATGACAGTCACAGTGTCCCAGGGTCATGTGAAGTGACCAAAACCTGCTGCAACCACCCAGCAGACGGGGGGGGGAGGAATAAAAACCAACCCCCCACCCCACCCCTGCTGCCAATCCTCAACAGAAATGCTCAATGGAACATTTGGAACAATGGAAACCTCGGACAGGAGGAAGAGCGCCATTGGGTGGGCAGGCAGGTGTCTTGCTCGGCTGTGGCTCGGGGGGCACTTTTTTCAGTGCCATTGTTAACTTCGAACAGTCACTAAGCGAACTGTTGTAAGTCGAGGACTACCTGTACTTTATCACTTTTTCCCTTTTTTTTTGGTCATCATGTTTTTAACACCTTGCTAGGATGTTGCCATATCCTAAGAGTGGTACAATGGGTGAAAAGGTTGAAAAGCCCTGGACTAGAGAGGATCCTAAACTCCCAATTAGTGGGCTAAAAGAAGATTTTGAGACAAGGGGAAATTATTATTAGATTTAAAAATAGTTGGAAAATAGTAAAAAAAATAAGGGATTAATCTGTTTAATATTGAGGACTTAGACCTATAAGGGAAATTCCTAACTATTAGGAAATAGATTTGAACTATGGATTAGCCCAAATAATATAGATGATGGATTTGTGTTAATAAAGGATACTCTATTATTAAGGTGGTGAGGTACTAGGGTGAGAAATAGAAAACGTTTATGAAATAGAATAAGAATATATTTAAGTAATGTGTATATCTTAGACATTACAATTTTTATGAAGCAAGACAAAGGAAATTTTGGTTACCCAAAATTTAAACATTATGGATCTTAAAGGTGAAATTGGACTATTGTAATTCAAAACTAAAAATTAGGTAAAACTTAATAACAGGCTGTGGATTGTTTATCAAGATCTACTAAGATATGTTTAAGGAAAAAAATGTATCGATAAATGTTATAATGAAGATTTCACTGAGTTTGATACAATTAGAAATTTACTAGCTTAAATACGACATAACAAATGTTAAGGTAAACAGAGAAGAAATTGTGATGATGTAACCTGAGATATGTGCTAAAGATGTTGTTATTGAACTACTGATTAACCCAATCACCACGTTGCCTTCCAAATACTTAAATGTAAAACTGGAAAACCAATAAAATATTATAAAAAAATAATAAATTCGGGTGCTTGGAAACTGGCATGTCCTTATGACAGTTGCAGTTGCATGACAGTCACGTGACCACCAGTTATAAGCTCCCCAGCTGGCTTCTGACCAGCAAACTGATTCGCGTGATTCGCTTAAAAACTGCAGTAATCGTGATTTAACAACGGTGCCAAGCAAGGCCGTAAAATGGGGCGTGATTCGCTTAAAAACTGCAGTAATCTGTTTAACAACGGTGCCAAGCAAGGCCGTAAAATGGGGCAAAACTCACTTCACAACTGCCTTCCTTAGCAATGGAAATTTTGGGCTCAGTTGTGGCTGTAAGTCGAGAATTACCTGTAGTGGATACAGTGAGGAAATCCTACCAATCGTTCTGAGAAAATAAGATGTATAATTCCAAAGAACTGGAGAAAACTATATTAGGCTTATTTCAGTAGCCATACCAGCTTTTTTCGGCTAATATCCATTCCTTAATTGCTAGTCTATTAATGTGTGATTGGTATATACAAGTTTAAATAGGTTATCCCTCTATAAGAAGCATAAAAACCGATGCCACATTAAAGGAACTGATGTTTTTCCTATTCTCACATCCTCTTCCTACTGATTTTTTTTTAAAAATCCATTTTTCCTCAACACAATACATTTCCCCTCTAATGTCTGAAGATTGGAAGTCTTCCATTGATAAAGAGCAACAATAAATGTTAATAAAAAGAACTTCCCACTCCTCAAAGCTTCTTTTCAGCCTACACAAAAGTTACCAAGCTAAGCAAACCCATTGCACAACGTACTTCTTTGGCATTCTCAAGATAAGCCCTGTCTAATTAGATGTTGGGGTTAAAATCTGAGAGCGCTCGTAATCCACAAAAGCCTATTCATGCTAAAGCAGGCTCATCTCTTGACCTTTGATGAGTTTTATCTTCTCCATGGAGGAATTTTCCAGTATGCTCCAGTAAATTACACCCTGCCCTGGAATTGGAGAGAGGCTACTATGCAACCTAGGGGCAGATTCCCAGAAAATTAAAAAGGATTTCTGATTTGCAGGTGAGGAAATGACTTTGTCCCCTCATCCGGTGGTGGGATTCAAATAGGCGAACAACCGGTTCCCTGCATGGATGCCGCTTCCGGAAGTCCGTTCTGGGCCTGGGCAACAAAAAATTAGCTACCGGTTGTGCCGAATTGGTGCGAGCTGGCTGAATCCCACCACTGGTCCTCATCCTTCCCAAATTCCATTAGTGAAATGGGTACCATTTAGATTTTTGAAGGGAATAAAGCTGAAAAGAAACTTTTAAGCTCATCGTTCCTTAATTTGTAAGGCATGCCTTTATGGGAAAAAAATTGCCTGCGATGCTCGCATGAGTGGGGCCCTATGCACCTGTGATGCTCGCGCAAGTGAGGTCTAACTGTCTGCAATGCTCACGCAAGTGAGGCCTAAGCGCTCATGAGGCTTGCACGAGTGGGGCCCCAAGCGCCTGCGAAGCTCACGCAAATGTGGTAGTGAGCCTCTGCGATGGTCACGCTAGTGGGGCCCCGGGCACCTGTGACACTTGCACAAGTGAGGCTCGAGGACCTGTGACACTCAAGTGAGTGGGGCTGTGTGCATGCGTGCACATGCGCATGCACCAGCCAGCCATTCACATGGCCCAGTTGCAAATAGTCCACGGACCGGTATTGGGCTACAGCCCACACCTTGGGGACCCCTGGTGTAGAGCTCACGATTCAAAAGCTGGTATCTTTGCAAATATCTAAGGCCAAGTGGGACCCCCAACAGTCAAAGGCGGAGGTCCCCTGTCCACTTACTTCTGCAATCCTGCTGAAGAGCCCATCCGTAGTAGCCAGGTTTACACTCTTGGCAGTGTTGGCCCTGGGTGTGAAACAAACACTTGAGGCACAAGCCTGTCCTCTTGTCACAGGCCTCTGGATCAGAGGAATCGATGTTGTTGTTACACTGGCAGGGCTGGCAAGTCCCACGAACCTCTTCGGGGTTTCCAAAGAAGCCAGAGGCACATTCATCGCATCGGCTTCCTGTTCAAACCAGCAATCAAAGAAAAAGAAAAAAACCATCAGCAAATTGTTATTTATTTATATCCTGCCTTTGTTATTTTTACATATAACCCCAGGTGACAAACGTAGACAACACACCTTCCTCCTCCTATTTTCCCCACAACAGCCCTGTGAGGTGGGATGGCTGAGAGAGAGAAGAGACTGGCCTGAGGTCACCCAGCTGGCTTTCATGGAGAAGGTGGGACTAGAACTCACAGTCTCCTGGTGATCGGCCCAAAGTCACCCATCCAGCTTTCCTGGCTAAAACAGGACTAGAACTCATGGTCTCCAGTTTTATAGCTTGGTGCCTTAAGAGGTGGACCAAACTGGCTGAAATCCAGCCACGAACCAAAGTATGAACGTATGTGAGTTAAGAAGCAGGACCCCCATCTTTAACTCTTTGTAAAGCCTCACCATTCTTATAAGGGCACTGGACTGGAATACTTATTAACATGGAATAGATCATTAAGATGTAGCTGAACAAAAAATTAATAAATGTTACTGTATATGAATAGAATGGAGTGGAATGGAATAGAATAGAATGGAATGGAAAATATAATAAAATAATAAAATAGAAATAGAACAGAATAGAAAATAGAATCGAAAGAACAGAACAGAATAGAAAACAAAATAAAATAGGAATGGAATGGAATGGCATAATAGAATAGAATAGAATAGAATAGAATAGAATAGAATAGAATAGAATAGAATAGAATTAGAATAGAAAATAAAATAAAATAAAATAGAAAATGGGAATGGAATGGAATGGAATAGAATAGAAAATATAATAAAATAAAATAATAAAATAAAATAGAAATAGAACAGAATAGAAAATAGAATAGAAAGAACAGAACAGAACAGAACAGAAAATAAAATAGAAATGGAATGGAATGGAATGGAATAGAATAGAATAGAATAGAATAGAATAGAATAGAATAGAATAGAAAATAGAAAATAGGAATAGAATGGAATGGAATAGACCAGACTAGAATAGAAAATAAAATAGAAAGAATAGAATAGAAAATAGAAAATAGAAAATAGGATATAGAATAGAATAGAAAATAGAAAATGGGATATAGAATAGAATAGAATAGAATAGAATAGAATAGAAAATAAAATAGAAAATAGGAATGGAATGGAATAGAATAGACCAGACTAGAATAGAAAATAAAATAAAAAATAGAAAATAGGAATAGGAATACAATGGAATGGAATAGACCAGACTAGAATAGAAAATAAAATAGAAAGAATAGAAAATAGAATAGAATAGAATAGAATAGAATAGAATAGAATTCTTTATTGGCCAAATATGATTGAAGGTTGATGAGGCTACGTCTGCAAAAAAAAGTCTGGGAGTTGAAGTCCACAAGTCTTAAAATTGCCAAGGTTGAGGACCCCTGAATTAGAGTTATTTTACAACCCCACTTACCTTTATATCCTGTCTCACAAATGCACACCACTTGTAACGTAATCCGGTCTTGATAACAGCCACTGGCAAACTGGCGCCCACTTTCCGGACCATCTGGGCACGGGCAAGGACGGCAGTGATCCCCTGATCCCAAGACTGGATCTCCATAATAACCAGCAAGGCATCTAAAATGTTATAGTACGAGGCTTATCACAAGGCACACGATACAGCACGGATGTACTGAAAATAGTACTTATTTAGTGCTTAGGGTTTTTCTCTAAGCGCAAATATAAAAAACGCAGCCTACAGCTCTTTTCACTGGGCCTTTAAAAAAAACAAAACACCTCCATTTATTTGTTTATTCCATTTTTATCCCACAGTAATCTCACAACTCTGGGTGGTTACTGAGTCCCTATAAAAGGAGGGCCTGTCCCTCTTCCCGAAGCATGCTTTGTGAAAAAGTTCTGTTTTTAATCGCTTCCTAAAAGCTACCAGAAGAATTCTGGGAATTAGAACAGAATAGAGCTGGAAGGGACTTTGGAGGTCATCTAGTCCAGCCCCCTGCTCAAGCAGGAGAACCTAGACCATCTCAGGCAAGTGACTGTCTAGTCTCTTCTTAAAAACCTCCAGTGATGGAGCACCCACAATGTCTGGAGGCAAGCCGTTCCACCGGTTAATCATCCTCACTGTTAGGAACTTTCTCCTTAATTCCAGGTTGCTTCTCTCCTTGATTAGTTTCCACCCGTTGTTTCTTGCCTTGCCTTCTGGGGCTTTGGAGAATAAGTTGACCCCCCTCCTCTTTGTGGCAGCCCCTCAAATACTGGAACATTGCTATCATGTCACCCCTAGTCCTTCTTTTCTCTAGAAAGGCCAAACCCAAATCCTGCAGCCGTTCTTCGTTATGTTTTAGTCTCCAGGCCTTTGATGAAGTCCACAAGTCTTCAAAAGTTGCCAAGGTTGTAGAGTCCCCGATCTTAAAACTGGCACGCGCGCCCCTTTTGAAAACCCAAGTTCCTAGCCCAAAAGAACCCGTACCTCTCACAATTGGGGCCTGAGGTGTGATCGCGACAATGCAAGCACTGGCCACTGTAGGGATCGCACTCGTCCGCGTGACCGTTGCACTGGCAGGGCTGGCAGCTTGGGAACCCCCAGTATCCGGGCAAACATCTGTCGCACTGGCGGCCGTAAACTCCGTGGAAACAATGGCACTGCCCGGTCTCCGGGTGGCAGAAGGCGTTTGCAGACGCTTGGACGTGACACTCGCAGGCTAAAAAACAACAACAAAAAAACAGAGATATCAGGATGAAATGGAAAGTCAGCACCATCCATGATCACCTAGTGGTGGCTTTTTAAATGTCTGGCTAATTCAGGGGTAGGCAATCTTGGCTCTTTTATGGCTCGTGAACTTCAACTCCCAGAATTCCTGAGCCAGCCACGCTGAGGGGAAAGGGAGAGGGTTCCAAGCTGAGCCATGCTGGCTGAGGAATTCTGGGAGTTGAAGTCCACAAGTCATAAAAGAGCCAAGGTTGCCTACCCCTGGGCTAGTTCATTACCACCGTGAGGCAGACTAAGTCTTCGTCAATAGAAGAGAATACTTGTAGGCCAGGGTTGAACTGTGAGGTCCTTGGTGCTCCCTGAGCTGGGTGGTTTTCTTGCAGATGTTTCATTACCCAACTAGGTAACATCATCAGTGCTAGAAGGGAGGGGGATTTGCAGGGAGGAGGAGGAGGAGGAAGAGGAGGAAGAGGAGGTGGAAGAGGAGGACTGTGGGGTCCTTGGTGCTCTCTGAGCTTGGTTGTTTCCTTGCAGACGTTTCACTACCAAACTAGGTAACATCATCAGTGCTAGAAGGGAGTAGGGTTTGTGGAATGATGGAGGAAGAGGAGGAGGAAAAGGAGGAGGACTGTGGGGTCCCTGAAGTTGTTTTCTTGCTGACATTTTTTTTACCCAACTAGGTCACATCATCAGTGCTAGTTTGGTGATGAAACATCTGCAAGGAAACCACCAAGCTCAGAGAGCGCCAAGGACCCCACAGATTTGTCTTTTCATTTTAGTTCATGAGGATTTTTACAGATGTGATACAAGAGAGAAACCAAAAGATTCTTTTTTCTTAATTCTTGCCAAATAACATTATAGAACAGCATCGGGGTCTCCGGAACGAAGACAGAACTTACGTTTGCATCCAGTGGGTCCAAAGCCAAAGGTGCCCGGGGCGCATTTATCGCATCTTCGGCCAACCACATTGGGTCGACACTGACAATGGCCTCCGTTGGGATCGCACACTGAACTCAGCGAACCTTGTGGGTCACACTGGCAAGCTTAAAAAAAAAAAAAAGGAGAAAGATAGATATTTGGAACAAGTTATTCATTCATTCCTTCATCCCTTCGCTTATTCCTTCAATTTGTATAGCCTCCCACGTGACTCTGGCTGCTGAACAATATCAAGCGAAACTAAAAGAATCGCACCACACAACAGAAACTGTGTGAAAATGCAGAAAAGCCAAGGAAATGGCAAATAACTTGCTAAAACGGCTGACACAGGCAAACAACAGTGATGCAAAGTGCTTCTCTGGGTGGTTTAACCCCAGTCTTCATTCTTTATAAAGAAGACGTGTGGTATTTATATGGTGCCTGTTGTATGTGGCTTTTTCGATGTTGATTGGGGTGTGTACCACCACCCCAATCAACATCATAACATCACCAGACAAAAAACAGCACAGACTCTGCTGGAGGGAGGCTCCCCAAAGATGGGCTCCAGAATAATAGTAGTAGTAGTAGTAATAGTAGTAATAGTAGTAGTAGTAGTAGTAGTAGTAGTAGTAGTAGTAATAATAATAATAATAATAATAATAATAATAATAATAATAATAATAATAATAATAATAATAATAANCCAATGTTGGAACATTCACTGCTTCTGGAGGCAGGCTGTTCCACTGGTTAATTGTTCTAACTGTCAGGAAGTTTCTCCTTAGTTCTAGGTTGTTTCTCTCCTTAATGAGTTTCCATCCGTTGCTTCTCGTCCTGCCTTCAGGAGCTTTGGAGAATAGCTTGACTCCCTCTTCTTTGGGGCAGCCCCTGAGATATTGGAAGACTGCTATCATGTCCCCCCCTCGTCCTTCTCTTCGTTAAACTAGACATACCCAATTCCAGCAACCCTTATTTATATGTTTTAGCCTCCAGTCCCCTAATCATCTTTGTTGCTCTTCTCTGTACTCTTTCCAGAGTCTCAACATCTTTTTTACATCATGGTCCAAAAATCCGAAAGCTTGGAAGACCAAAATCTCCGATTCCGGAGATCGACCCAGATCGGATCCTGTAACACTATCCTGGGACACGTAGATCCGCCTTCATTTGAGACAAATCCTAACAGTTAGAGAGGTTGCCTGAATTTAGAGCAGTAGTTCCTCAAACTCAGCCATTTTAAAACTGGGTGGACTTCAACTCCCAGAATTCCCCCAGACATTATGGAGGAACTAACTCTTCCCTTCTGGAAGTGGCTGAGATTGAGAAACCCTGGTTTAAAAGGGCTAATTTGGGGAGAAGCAACCGTATGTACTTACCGTATGTTCAGTTTTCAACCAGGGCTCTCCAAACATGGCAACTTTAAAGCCTTGTGGGCTGCAGCTCCCAGAATTCACGCTGGCTGAGGAATTCTGGGAGTTGAAGTCCACAAGTCTTAAAATGGCCAGGTCTGGAGACCCCTGTTCTCAACCAGGGACACCTACTTACCCAATGCGGTTTCATGCAACAGGGCTGAGATGCTAAAAATTATATTCCTGCAAACATCAGTCATGGGCGTTTTGACAACGCTCCTGCTGTTCTCCAAGCAACGGTATCTTTGAAAGGTTTCCCACGCGCTGTTGGTTGTCACGTCGTCGCCTCGGCCTCCAACCGTGAAGAGGTCCAGGGACTTGCAATATGGCATGAGGACAAGCTGCAGAACGAGATTAACCAAGCCTTATTGGTGTATTTTAAGATGGACCCACCCAAGTGTTGTATCTTCCGAAGATACGGTCCCAAGGAGTCACAAGGAACGCTCCCTACGCGGTTGGGCTTCGTCCATTTCTTCAACCTCCTCTCACGTGGCAGAAGCCAATTCCCAAGTTGCCCCCTGATAGGGGCAACTTTCTGAGAATTCCAGCAAGAATCCCAGAAAAATAAATTTAAAAAAATACAAAGCGGAACTCATGTTCCATGTACAGCTTCGTTAAAATGTAAGACAGCTTATTCTGTGGGGTCCTGGGTGCTCTCTGAGCTTGGTGGTTTTCTGGCGGACGTTTCATGACCCAACTAGGTAACACCATCGGTGCTAGAAGGGTGTGGGGCTTGCTCTCATTTGAGAACCCCACTCCCTTGTAGCACTGATGATGTTATCTAGTTGGGTCATGAAACGTCTGCAAGAAAACCACCAAGCTCAGAGAGCACCAAGGACCTCCACAGTCCTCCCCCTCCTCCTCCTCCTCCTCCTCCTTCTCCTCCACTCTGCAAACATCCCTCCCTTGCAGCCCTGATGATGTTACCTACTTGGGTCATGAAACGTCTGCAAGAAAACCACCCAGCTCAGAGATCAGCAAAGGACCCCGCAGTCTTCCTCATCCCTCCCCCACCTCCTCCCCCTCCCTTCCTTCTCTTCTTCCTCCCCTTCTCCTTCTCCTCCACTCTGCAAAGATCCCTCCCTTCTAACATTGATGACGTTACCTAGTTGGGTCATGAAACGTCTGCAAGAAAACCACCAAGCTCAGAGAGCACCAAGGACCCCACAGTTCAACCCTGAGCTGCGAATATTCTCTTCTGTTGATGAAGGCTTAGTTTGCTTCACGTTGGCAATGAACTAGCCCAGGGGTAGGCAACCTTGGCTCTTTTATGGCTCGTGAACTTCAACTCCCAGAGTTCCTGAGCCAGCCACGCTGAGGGGAAAGGGAGAGGTTTAAGCTGAGCCATGCTGGCTCAGGAATTCTGGGAGTTGAAGTCCACGAGTCATAAAAGAGCCAAATTTGAAGACCCCCTCCCAGATTTCCTCAGACTGAGAATCTCCAGAGACATTTGTGCTAAAATGTAGGCTCGGAGGAATTCTTTCTGTGGCGCATTCCTCGGTGGCTACGTTACACCTAAAGGGCTGATCTTAGCGTCCACTTACTGAATCGATGAGTGTGTACGGATTTTCCACCTCAGAGTTTAAGGAGTACTGCGGGAGCTCCAACCGAACCGTGTAATTCAGGCCTTTTTCAAAGCACACGGGGCGTGGAAGGACGGCATACCTGTGTTAGCAACAGGACACCCATGAAGGAAAAATAATGTGGCATATCCCAAGTCATACATTAAAAAGCACTGGGTTTTCTTTGAGACTGTTGGTTAAATCAGGGGTCCCCAGTCCGTGGACCGGTCCCGGTCCGCGGCATGCCAGCAACCGGTCTGCACAAACAAGCAAAGCCCCATCCGCGGGATGCAGGCAGCACACGAAACCACGCACCTTCCGGTCCGCGGAAAAACCTCTCTCCGTGGAACTGGTCCCTGGTACCCAACAGGTTGGGGACCTCTGGGTTAGATGACGCTGAGTTTTTTCTCTTTACTGTTCTTTTGTTTTATACCTCGATTTACAATCCTTTGTTTACAGGCTGTTCAAAGTTCAGGAGCCGTGGTGGCCCAGCGGTGAGAATGCAGTATTGCAGGCTAACTCTGCCCACTGCCAGCAGTTCGATCCTGTCTGCTCAAGGTGGACTCAGCCTTCCGTCCTTCCGAGGTCGCTAAAATGAGGACCCAGATGGTTGGGGGCGATAGGCTGAGTCTGTAAACCGCTTGGAGAGGGCTGTACAGCACTGTGAAGCGGTATATATAGTCTAAGTGTTATTGCTAAGTTACAACGGCACTGGAAAAAGGGACTTACAACTGGTCCTCACACAAGCGACATCTCCATGATCACAATTTGGGCATTTGGCACCAGCATGTATTTATAAAAGTTGCCAAATCCTGGAGTCCCATGATCACCCGTTGCAGCCGTTCCCAGCTATTTTCCAACCAGCAAAATCAACGGGGAGAAGAGGATTCCCTTAACAACTGCTTGATTCATTTAACAACTGCTGTTAATTCGCTTCACTTGGCAAAAAAAAGATTATAAAATGGGGAGCGACACCCATAGCAACCGCGTTGCTGAACAACAGAAATTCTGACCTCAGTTGGGTTTGTAAATTCAGGACTTATCTGTACTTCTCGTTTGAGACTCACCTGGAACCGGGAGATAAGGATACCTCTTGATTGTCATCGTCAGGAACGGTATTGCCACATCTACTACTAGGAGGAATTTGGCCCGGGCGATACACGCTGATGGTAGCTTTCTCCCACTGATCTGGTAACTAGGAAAAAATGATCCCTGTTCATTTCAAAACTCAAAATACACGGCCTGGATATCCATCAGTGTTGTCTCATGCAGGAATTAGGAGTACGTGAACAATACAGAATTTCTATGCAACCTTGCTTTGGAGCAAAGGAATTGAAGGTAGACACACATTATCAAATTGCCAGTCCTACAAAAGCCAGTTTGATCTAGTGGTGAAGGCACAAGAAAACAGGAGACTGTGAGTTCAAGTCCCGCCTTATCCATCAAAGCCAGCTGGGGGACCTTGGGCCAATCACCAGGAGACACTGAGTTCTAGTTCCGCCTTAGCCATGAAAGCCAGTTCGGTGACTTTGAGCCAATCACCAGGAGACACTGAGTTCTATTCCCGCCTTATCCATCAAAGCCAACTGGGTGACCTTGGGCCAATCACCAGGAGACTCTGAGTTCTAGTCCTGCCTTAGATACAAAAGCTGGCTGGTTGATCTTGGGCAAGTTCCTTTCTCTTAGCCCAACAAACCTCACACGGTTGTTATTGTGGGGAAAAACAGGAGGAAGAGGAAGGTGTGTGGGATATGTTCGCCCCCTTGAGTTGTTCATAAAAATAACAAAGGTGGGATAATAATTTAATTAATTAATTAATAATTAAATAAAGAAGTAAACAAAAAATAAACAGTCAGACCACCAAGTGCACAGATGTTTTAACTCGGCAGGTTTTAAACGTCTCCCAAAACATCGGCGTTCCTCATTGCGAGGCCGCGCGATTCCCTCAGCAGCCATTTACCTGAGGCTCATATCGAATCAGAACATCATATTCCATAGAAAACGGGATATTGTCAATGTAGAATTCCAAATAGGCTCCTTCGGGCACTCTCACAAACCCTATTCCAGTCCAGGAAGGTACGCGATCTTGAGAATAGAGGCGCTCAACCAAACTCACGCCCTACAAAAGAGAAGCAAATTATTAGCAGCCAGAGTTGTGTACATCCAGAGAAGGAAGGACTCACAAGTTGCTTCAATGGACGATTGGGTGGTAAAGGGAGTGGAATTGGCTGAGAGGGTGGGACTGACTTCTCTGATTAAAAAGGAGAGATTTTTTTGGTCTAATTTCCTTTCTACTTTATTTGTTGGACATTGGGCTAGAAACGGAAGGAAATGAACATTTAATTTGGGGATTTGACAGCTTGAACTGTTGTGGTTATGGGAAAGGGGGGATTAAAATAAAATAAAATAAAATAAAATAAAATAAAATAAAATAAAATAAAATAAAATAAAATAAAATAAAA
>NW_015391140.1:25490-50729 GCF_001527695.2 Protobothrops mucrosquamatus
AAAAAAATAAAATAAAATAAAATAAAATAAAATAAAATAAAAAAATAAAATAAAATAAAATATAAAATAAAATAATAAAATAATAAAAATAATAAAATAATAAAACAATAAAATAATAAAATAAAATAATAAAATAAATAAAATAAATAAAATAAAATAAAATAAAAAAATAAAAACCAAAATAATAAATAAAAAATAATAAACAAAATAAAATAATAAAATAAAATTAAAAAAAATAAAGAAAATAATAAAGAAAACAATAAAATAATAAAATAAAATAAAGAAAAAATAAAATAAATAAAATAAAATAAAATAAAGAAAAAAAGAAAGAAAAATAAAATAAATAAAATAATATAATAAAATAATAAAATAAAGAAAAAATAAAACAAAGAAAACAAAATAAAATAATAAAATAAATAATAAATAAATAAAACAAAATAATAAAATAATAAAAGAAAAGAAAAAAATAAATAAAATAATAAAATAAAACAAAATAAAATAATAAAATAAATATTGGGTATTATTATTGATTTTAGAATAAGAGGTTAATGCATTTTATATCAGTATCTATACCAGAAAAAGTTGAACTTATTCTTTTTTCCTCTTTTACATTCTTTCTGCTTCCCCAATTTTGCTTTTTTTATCTGTTTTCCCTAGCTGCCTTTCTTTTGGTTTTTTTTTAATATTTTATCTTTTGCTGAGACTTAATCATTTTTTTTTTTAAAAGCACAGAAGCAAATTATATTCTTCTCTTTTAAGATAATGCACATACGTGCCATGGAAAATGTAGATTAAAAAAAAATACTATGAGGACAGTATTCCCGCAGTTTTCTCCAGATGTTTTGGGACTTTTAATCCCAGACGTCACATTCATACTCTTACTGATGTTTACAAAAGATGACTAGGAGCAGATTCAGCTCACATGCATGTATATAGATTGTTTCTCTTAGTTGAGAAATGGTCTTTGTATGTTTTCCTACATTTAGACAAACTTTTTATTGAGAGTTGAGAGTTCAATCCTAGGTAACAGCAGATGTTTCTCTCCCGGGGTGGAGAGGAAACATCTGCTGTGAACTCCATGTAGGTGTCAGGAAGGGCATCCAGTCAGTAAACTCTCGGCTACACCCAGTTGCTCTGACTCTACCCTGAATCAGGAACTACAAGTTGTAAAAAAAAGGGGGAGGGAGACAAACTATTTCTGATCAGATTTGAAATGAAACAATATTGTACCTATACCTTTACTGTAAAGCGGACAAAACATCAAAAGTGCTACTAAATCACTATTCTAATCAGAAACAAAAAATAGAAGAAACCAAATATTTCCTGACTGATGAAAGGCACACATCAATGTACATATAAGCCTGTGTGTTTGTGCATATACGTTTTGAGGAGCGGGCTAAAAGGACTCGTAGAAGTTATGTGTTTTTGATCGCTTAGCTAAAGTTGAGACTCACGGGGCCAAAGCTGGCGTCCTCCGCTTCATAGACATAATGATCTAAAGATATGAAAAAATATCCGGGTTCCACTTCCTGGCACTGGCGGCCAATCAGATGCGGCCTGCACTGGCATTGGCCAGTTTCACTGGAGCAGCTGAAAAACAAAATGGGTTTCTATTGGACGTCTGCGGGACGTTTCATATGCCTCTTTCCTCTGCATACCAATAGATAGACAGACAGACAGACAGACAGACAGATAGATTGATAGATAATAGATTGATAGATAATAGATAGATAGATAATAGAGTGATAGATAGATAATAGATTGAGTGATAGATAGATAATAGATAGATAGAAAGATTGATTGATAATAGATAGATAATAGATATTGATAGATAATAGATAGATAGATAATAGATATTGATAGATAGATAGATAGATAGATAGATAGATAGATAGATAGATAGATAGATAGATAGATAGATAGATAGATAGATGACAGATAAATACATGGATGGATGGATGGATGGATGGATGGATGGAGATGATAGATAGATATAGATAGATAGATGGTAGATATAGATGGATGGTAGAGATAGATGTAGATGAACGAGAAATACATGGATAGATAGATAGATAGATAGATAGATAGATAGATAGATAGATGACAGATAAATACATGGATGGATGGATGGATGGAGATGATCGATAGATATAGATAGATAGATGGTAGATATAGATGGATGGTAGAGATAGATGTAGATGACCGAGAAATACATGGATAGATAGATAGATAGATAGATAGATAGATAGATAGATAGATAGATAGATAGATAGATAGATAGACAGATAGATAAATTCAAGATATCTAAGAGTAGAGACAGCCACAAATATAACCCAATCATAGATATTTCTGCATAATTATAGAAAAGTTTGCAACAAGTTTCACTCATCTGTCAATCAACCCAAATGAGTTTCTATCAGACATCATCTTCAGGACATTTTATATGCCTCTTTCCTCTGCACACCAATAAATAAACAAACAAATAAATAAATAAATTCAAGATATCTAAGAGCAGAGACAGCCACCCATGTTTATAACCCAATCATAGATATTTATGTGTAATTAAAGAAAAAATTTGCAACGAGTTTCACTCATCTACCGATCAAAACCAAAATGAGTTTCTATCGGACATCTTCGGGACATTTTATATGCCTCTTTCCATTGTACACACACACACACACACACAAGAAATTCAAGACATCCTAAGACTGACAAGCACAAGACTCTATGACTCAAACGCACGGATATTTCTGCATAATGAAAGAAAAATTTGAAACAGGTTTCACTGATCTGTCAATCAACACAGCCACGCAACCATCGTGAATTGTGCATTTTAGCTATTGCTTCCTAGGCAGATATCCCAATACAGATGCTTAGGTGCTGATCAGATAAGTGACTTGCAAGCCATCCAATTCAAAACTCAGGAATAATAATAATAATAATAATAATAATAATAATAATAATAATAATAATAATAATAATAATAATAATAATAATAATAATAATAATAATAATAATAATAATAATAATAATAGAGAAAGTCATAGAAAATGATAAAATTAAACTGCTCTGGGACTTCAGAATTCAAACAGACAAGCACCTGCCACATAACACCCCAGACTTAACAATTGTCGATAAGAAAGACAAAAAAGTCTGGATAGTGGACGTGGCAGTGCCTGGAGACAGCAGAATAGATGAGAAAGAACTGGAGAAGTTAACAAAATACAAAGACCTACAAATAGAAATAGAAAGACTGTGGCAAAGGCAAGCAAGGGTAGTACCAATAGTAATAGGCGCCTTGGGTGCAATCCCAAAACAACTGGAGCAACACTTGAACGCTATCAGCATTGACAAATTCGCCCTTAGTCAATTGCAAAAGGCAGCCTTACTAGGAACTGCCTCCATCCTGCAACGATATCTGTAATACCATCAAACATCTACATCTGCCTATCCCAGGTCCTTGGGAAGGACTCGATAGGTAGACAAAAATGCCAAATCCAGTCTGAACATCTGGCTGACTGTGCGATGATCCATAATAATAATAATAATATACATGGAAGCAGGGAGAAAGTCTCCTTTCTTATGGCATTATTACAATCCCAGATAGATTTCGTCAAACTTCAGATGTTTCCTTTACTGGGCACCCTAATTCCAGCCTTTCTTTATGGTTCCCAGGTTGTTTTCCTTCCTTCAAAACCACAACTTAGCTTTTGGGTGCAGCTATGTGCTCAGATGCTGTGCGGTGGCCCTACGGTTTATAGGGGGAAGCACATTCATCTCTTCAGACAATGGCTGCCTAACCAGAAATCAAGGCTGTAAAAACAGGGATCTGGACAGCTGACGGTTTTAATCTGAAACGTCCGGATGAGTGAGATCATTTTCTTGGGAGAGGAAACGGGAACTCTTGTTAGGTCAAGTTCTCTTCGCGAATGACACCCATTTACAGATGGTTTTGCAATGAAGACATCAGGATGTCCAAAGATTAGCCAGCTCCCTGGTCCCACTGCGCAATTTTAACAGGACTGTTGAGAGTAGCTACTGCCTGCGTGAGAATCAACTTAGGAAAAAAAAGATCAGAATAAAAATAAGAGCTGGGTCAAGCTTAATTTCCTCAGAGAGCTGAGACAGTAAGTCTAAAATGCAGCAAAGAGTTTTGCTGAAGTAATCGGATTATGGAATAGCCATAACAACTTGCCCGGAGTTGCGAGGAACTGGGCGGCATATAAATTTCATAAGCTATTATTGTCATGGTTCGTCGCACAGTCAGCCAGATGTTCAGACTGGGATTTGGCATTTTTTATCCACCTATCGAGTCTTCCACAAAAAACTGGGATGGGCAGATGTTGTTTGATGGTGCTTAGAGATCTGCGTGAGCTGTTTTGAGCCAAGCTGCCTGTTGCAATTGACCGATGGTGAATTTGTCAATGCCGGTGGTTACAACAGCGCTGAAAAAAGTGATTTATGACCGTTTTTCAGACTTACAAACAGTTGCAGCATCCCCATGATCACGTGATCAAAATTTTGGATGCTTGGCAACTGACTCATATTTATGACGGAGTCATGTGATCCCCTTATGCGTCCTTCTGACAAGCAAAGTCAATGGGGAAATCAGATTTGTTGAACAACCACGTTGCTAATTTAATAACTGCCGTGATTCACTTAACAACTGTGGCCAAAATATGTCATAAAAAGGGGCAAAATTCACTTAATACGTGTCTCACTTAGTCACAGAAATGTTCGGTTCAATTGTGGTCATGAGTCAATGGCTACCTGTACTTTATTAAGTACAAACAAGTAGCTGGGCCTATTAGGAAAAAAACTAGAACAGGCTATACCTAAAATACTACAAGGAAAGACTGCTGTTGCTTTCTGGTTTTCCCCAGTTGGCAATTCTTTGAAGCAAAATCCAGCGAGATAAATTTTTTGTCCACTCGAGCAAAAAAGCTAACAGCCGTGCTGGCAAAGGAGACGGAAATTAAAATTTAAATGTATTTAGGAAGGAAGGGTGACTGGATCAAGAGGAAAGGTCAGGAAAGTCAAGGTTGGATGGGGTTGAGATCCTCAAAAAGAAGGAGGTGAAAAGTTTAAATAATAAAAAGCAAGGAACGAATTGACGTATGGACATAACAGAGCAGAGATCATGAACAAGGTCTGGAGAAGTACAGAGAATGTGTTGATATCCACTAGATTTACTTAAGAATTTTTTTCGTGCCTTTAATTTAGAAGTTTTCAACATTTATCAACCCGGGAATAGAATATTCTAAAAAAACTCTAGAACAGGGGTCACCAATCTGTGGTCCGTGGCCCACTACCAGGCCGTGGACTGTTGGCCACTGGGCTGGCACCCCCCCCCACACTCATGCTAGCGTCGCATGAGCGCTAGCAATGTTGTGAGCGTCAGGCGGGCGCTAGCGTTGCCACAAGCGTACCCCCCCCACTCGAGCTAGTGTCGTGGTGTCGTGCGGGCACTAACAATGCCGTAAGTGCCGTGGGGGCGCTAGCGTTGACACAAGTGCATCCCCCCCACTCACGCTAGCGTTACGGCATCATGCCGGCACTATCGTTGCTGCAAGTGCAACATGGCCACTCTTGTTAGCGTTGCGGCACTGCGCGGGCACTAGCGTCACCTGAGCATCGTACGGGCGCTTGTGGCCCTGTTTGTGGTGCATGCGCAATCAAGGCCCTGTTCATGTGTGCGTGGCCCATTCACTCGTGTGTGCCTCCACACACACATCCTGCCCCGGGCCGCCAACCCAGAAAGCTTGAGGACCCCTGCTCTAGAAGGTGGTTCTCTCCTGAACCATACCCACTTAGGAAGGTGCATTTAGAAAGTTTATAGGTACGACAGTAGGAATTTAACTTACTTATTGTTCAGTGAACCACCTTGGTCACAATCACAGGGGCGACACCCATCCATATCGTTGCTCAGTCCCCAGTTTTCAGGCTGCAAGGGAAGATTTGGGACGTTACAGATACAAGAACATGCACAGAGTCACAGCCCGGGATCACAGGCAGGACAAAGGACAAACGTCGCCAGGATGAATCTGGACTACAGGTAGTACTTGACTTACAACAGTTTGTAACACTTGAAGTTACAATGCAACTGAAAAAAATGACTTATAGTCACTTTTCACACTTATGACCACTCTAGCACTTTTCTCGTAGCGAGAAAAGTTGTAAAAATGGGGCAAAACTCACTTCACAAATTTCTCACTTAACAACATAAATTATGGGCTCAGTTGTCGTCGTTGAGGACCACCTGTAGTAAGATTGCTTTTCTGATTCTCATGACCATCCATCCCTTTCTTCTACAACTGCTATTCTTCCGTGGTTGATCCGTACATGTCGTCCTTGCTCAACAACGGTCATTGGAAACGGAATTTGCATCACTAGGCGACATGGTCGTAAAGCACGAGGTCATGTGACCCAACTGTTTAGCAACAGCAGTTCCAGCACTTCCGGTTGCTGTCATGAAGCGAATCGTGTGGTCATCATTTGCAATTTCCTGCTGCTTCTGACAAGCAGGGTCAATGGGGGAATCGGGATTTGCTCAATGACCGCGTGATGACGATGACGACAACGATGATAACAACAACAACAACAACAACAATAATAATAATAAAGTTGAAAGGGACCTTGGAGGTCATCTAGTCCACCCCCCTGCTCAGGCAGGAAACCCTATGGCTGTCCAGTCTCTTCTTAAAAACTTCCAGTGTTGGAGCATTCACAGCTTCTGGAGGCAGGTTGTTCCACTGGTTAATTGTTCTAACTGTCAGGAAATTTCTCCTTAGTTCTAGGTTGCTTCTCTTCTTGATTAGTTTACATCTGTTGCTTCTTGTCCTGCCTTCAGGCGCTTTGGAGAATAGCTTGACTCCCTCTTCTTTGGGGCAGCCCCTGAGATACTGGAAGACTGCTATCACGTCCCCCCTCGTCCTTCTCTTCGTTAAACTAGACATACCCAATTCCAGCAACCATTCCTTATATGTTTTAGCCTCCAGTCCCCTAATCATCTTTGTTGCTCTTCTCTGTACTCTTTCAAGAGTCTCAGCATCCTTTTTACATGGTGGCGACCAAAACTGGATTCCGTATTCCAAGTGTGGCCTTACCAAGGCCTTGTAAAGTGGTATTAACACTTCACGTGATCTTGATTCTATCCCTCTGTTAATGCAGCCCAGCACTGTGTTGGCTTTTTTGGCAGCTGCAGCACACGGCTGGCTCCTATTTAAGGGATTGTCCACTAGGATTCCGAGATCCCTCCCACAGTTGCTACTATTGAGCCAAGTACTCCCTATACTATACCATACATTTGTTTTTTCTTGCCTAAATGTAGACTCTTTCTGCAGTGATTTGCTTAACAACTGTGGGAATAAAAGATTGTCACGTTGGGTGCCACTCAGAACAACTGCCTTCCTTAGCAACAGAAATTCAGGCCTCAGTTGCAGTCGTAAGCCGAGGACCACCTATCTACATTAACTTCTGTGGCACGCCATTGAGATTAATTGCAGGTAGTCCTCGACTTACGGCCGCAGTTTAGCCCCAAATTTCTGTCGCTAAGCAAGACATTTGTTAAAGTGAGTTTTGCCCCGTTTTACGACCTTTCTTGTCATGGTTGTTATGCGAATCCCTGCGGTTGTTAAATTAGTAACCCGGTTGTTAAGTGAATCTGGCTTCCCCCATTGACTTTGGTCGCAAAAGGGGATCAGGTGACCCCGGGACACTGTAGTCGTCATAAATGTGAGTCAGTTATCAAGCATCCGAATTTTGATCGTGTGAGCACGGGGATGCTGCGAAAGTCATGTGAAAAACAGTCATACGTCACTTTTCTCAGTACCGTTGTAACTTGGGACGGTCACTAAACGAGTCGAGGACTACCTGTACTTGGATCTTTGAAATAAAATTACTCTAAAAGATTTCTGTCTTTTCCTTCTTTCGATCTATATATTATTTTATAAGCTGGAGAACGTACCAGACATTGATCGCACTGCTTTCCGGTAACCAGACGTTTACAGTAGCAGTTTCCTGTCTCGGAGTCACAAGGATTCCCTCCCGGATGCGTGCCCAACGGATTGCAAGCACAAGCTACATAAGGAAGAGCAAGTAAATAAATCAGGAATTAGTGTGTTTTGATTAACGTTGGGTGTACAAAACTTGCAACAAATATTTATCTCAACACCGTCACTCATTTTTCTCAATGACAAATTGCTTTCCTCTCTTTCCCTTTGTGGTTTCCGTTTTCTGAGTTGGGCTTATGTTTCCTTATGTGTATTTAACTGTAGACCAAGATAGCGAACCATAGGACCAAAATTACAATCCGTAGTAATGTGCTGTCAATGCAATCTAGACAAGCTGAAATTAAAAGCATCAAATACAGAAGTGTATCCAAAGTTCGTGCAAACTGTTGTTGGTCTGATACTTTGAAATATACAACTGAATAATACACTGGGAAGCTCATCACAGCTAAATACAGGCATCTGCACAGGCGTCAGGAAGGGCATCCGGTTAGTAAATTCTCAGCTCCATCTAGTCGCACAGGAATATTTTCATAGTCTTTCCACAAGGAATAGAATTAGAGATAACTACTGCTTCAGAAAGAAATTGAACAAGTCCACTCTAAAATGTCGTGTACACAAGGGTGTCCCCTAGGCGTGATGCGCGAAATTTGATAAATGAATAAAATAGGCACAACTGCAACTTCAGGGGGAAAAAACAAACAACCCATCCCATCTTAACCATTTCTCAAGCGACACCATCCAATTGGGGTCTGGGTCTTTATATCAGCAAAACGAAATAACATCATGGCAGAAAACGTCAGGCTTTTTTCAAAAGTTTACCGAACGTCAAACACAGCGAGGTTAGACTTACACTGACAGCCGTGAGGGTCGTCTATGCTTAATCCGTAAAATCCTTCTTTGCAGGTGTCACAACGTTCCCCTTCCACAAAGAATTTGCAGCGACACTGTCCCGCGATGAGGCCGGCCGAGTAGTCGGTGTAACGATCGCAAATTCCGCCATTTTGAGAGCCGACGGGGTCACAGTTACACGCTAAACGAAGAAACACATTTTCTAATTGCATCGACACCGCCGTACGAAGACATACGGGTAGTTCCTCAACTTACGACCACAACGGAGTCCAAAATTAAGGAATGGATATCAGCACAGGGAAAGCAGGTGTGAGTATTAAAATCATCTTTTATCACTTAGTGTTCTCCCTTTCTTTTAATTTATACATCTCATTAACTCAGAATGACAAATAGGATTTCCTTATTTAATTCACTACAAATAGTTCTCCACAACTATGCCCCAAATTTCCATTGTGTAGCAAGGCAGATGTGTTAAGTGAGTTTTGCCCCATTTTATGACTTTTCTTGCCATGGTTGTTAAGCGCATCACTGCCGTCGTTAAGCGAATCATGCCGTTGTTAAGTAAATCTGGCATCCTCTATTGACTTTGCTTGTGGGAATCCGGCTGGGAAGGTCGCAAAAAGAGGATCACATGACCCTCGGACAATGCAACAGTCATAAATATGAGTCAGTTGCCAGGCAGCCAAATTTTGATCACATGACCGCAGGAAGGCTGCAACAGTCGTAAGTGTGAGAACCGCTCGTAAGTTGCTTTTTTCAGTGCCGTTGTAACTTTGAACGGTCACTAAACGAACTGTTGTAAGTCAAGTGTTGTAAGTCAAGTCAAGACTAGTTGCACAATCGAACAAATCATTGTGTGCATTACTCAGCGATTGTGAATCTCCCGCAGAATTTGGGGGGGAACAGTGCAAATGGAGGATAAACATACTCCATTTCTAAATGATGGAATAATTCTATAAAATATTCCATTTGTAGATTTCAGCTAATCTGGTGTATACATAGATTCAGGGGTAGGCAACCTTGACTCTTTTATGACTCGTGGACTTCAGCTCCCAGAATTCCTGAGCCACCCTGGCTCAGCTTGGAAACCTCTCCCTTTCCCCTCAGCACGGCTGGCTCAAGAATTCTGGGAGTTGAAGTCCACGAGTCATAAAAGAGCCAAGGTTGCCTACCCCTGGATTTGGTAGAAGGAAAGCGAGACAGTGGTTAAGGGAGTTTTGCCCCATTTTACGACCTTTCTTGCCACAGTTGTTAAGTGAATCACTGCGACTGTTAAGTTATTAACACGGTCGTTAAATGAATCTGGCTTCCCCATTGACTTGACCTGGCAGAAGGTCACAAAAAGTGGACCACATGACCCCCTAAAATAAATGCCAGTTGCCAAATGTCTGAATTTGGATCCCGTGACCACAGGGGATGCCGCAACAATTGTGAGTGTGAAAAACGGTCCTAAGTCATTTTTTTTAGTGCCGTTGTAACTTTGAACGGTCACTAAATAAATGGTTGCAAGTCAAGGACTGCATGCATTTCCTGAGAAAAAGACGCTGGACTCACGTTCACAAATATGCGGATCGCGGACATCCCTCTCCGGATGTTGGAAGTAGAAGGGCTTGCACTGCTCACAATTGTGCCCCACCGTGTTATGTTGACAATCGTCACACACCCCACCGCTGGTGTTTCCGGTCGCTACGTAAACAGCCATATCAAAATGGCACTGCACGGAATGCTCGTTGCAATTGCACTCTTAAGAGAATAAGGGAAAAAATAAGTTTGGTAAATTAAATAAATAAGTAAAAAGCGATAGCCTAGCACAGGGGTAGGCAACCTTGGCTCTTTTATGACTCGTGGACTTCAACTCCCAGAATTCCTGAACCAGCATGGCTCAGCTTGGAAACCTCTCCCTTTCCCCTCAGCATGGCAGGCTGAGGAATTCTGGGAGTTGAAGTCCACAGGTCATAAAAGAGCCAAGGTTGCCTACCCCTGGCCTAGCATGACAAAGGACAGTCCCTAATCTCTTTCAACAGGGTTCCCCGACCCCTGGCCCGTAGCCCGATATTAGGTCATGGCCCATTTGGAACTGGGTCCACAAAAGTGGCCGGCACGCACCCGCGCTTGTGTGCACAAGCTCCATTTGCACAAGCAGCGGACACTTGTCCGCGTGCGTGAAGCTCCATTTGTGCGAGTGGCACCCTAACCCTAATCTGCCACTTGCACAAATGGAGCTTTGTGCACACGCGAGTGCCCGCCACTCACACAAATGGACACACTTCTCTTAGAAAAAGCACGCAACACCAGGCCAGGGGGAAAGATAAGGTCCCATTCTCAAATATTAGCACAAAATCCAGCCCTCCTGTAATTTTGATTTCTAAATCTTTCTAGTCTTTGATTTCCCCAAATTGACCAATTCTACTTTCTATCTTCTGCTCTTCAAAAACAGAATGCTCGTGATAGAACATTTCTAGCCGAATTAATTTGCATCCCTTGGACCAGTGGTGGGATTCAAATACCTGAACAACCGGTTCTGTTATTGGATGCAGGCCTGTGTCTCCGAGGCCTAGAATGGACTTCCGGAAGTGGCATCCACGCACTTCCGGTTGGCCGTTCTAGGCTGGGGAGGCCTCCTCCAGGCCTCCGAGGCCTAGAACGGATTTCCGGAAGTGGCACCCACGCACTTCCGGTGGGCTGTTCTAGGCTGGGAAGGCCTCCTCCAGGCCTCCAAGGCCTAGAACGGACTTCCGGAAGTGGCATCCACGCACTTCCGGTGGGCTGTTCTAGGCTGGGAAGGCCTCCTCCAGGCCTCCGAGGCCTAGAACAGACTTCTGGAAGTGGCATCCACGCACTTCTGGTGGGCTGTTCTAGGCTGGGGAGGCCTCCTCCAGGCCTCTGAGGCCTAGAACGGACTTCAGGAAGCAGTGTGCATTCAGCTGGTTCTCCGAATTCAGCAAAATTTAGCTACCGGTTCTGCAAAACCGGTGCGAACCGGCTGAATCTCACCACTGCCTTGGACTATTCCTAAAAGGACAGATTTGCGCAGCCGAGATCAAGTTCAGTGGCATAGACCAGTGTTTCGCAATCTTGGCAACTTTAAGACATGTGAACTTCGATTCCTAGAATTCCCCCAGCCTACTGGGCAGGCTGGGAAATTCTGGGGATTGAAGTCCATACCTCAGAGATCTCTGAAGTCCACTAAGCAGTGATTAACACAGTTAGGCTTACTTTTGCAGGCGTTGCTGTTACGGCCTTCGGCGGGACGCCATGGCAAATCATGGTAAAAATCCAAGCACTGCTCACAGTTTAAGCCTTTGGTGTTGTGCCGACACATGCAGTGGCCGTGGACCTTTCACAAAATGAAACCGCAAGGTACAAGTTCAGAGCAAATGACATATTTACCAAGATAAGCAATTCCCTCCCCTTTTGCAAACAAGGAACACAAGCGGAGCATTCCCATGTCGGTTTTCTCAACCTCAGCAACTTTAAGATGTGTGCACTTCAACCCCCAGAAGCCCCCTGGGCTGGAGAATTCTGGGAGTTGAAGTCCACTATGGAATAGGGAATGTGATTCTTGATCTTGGAATGGAATGGTGATGACAGTTTGTTGCAAGAAAACAACTGCAAGACAGCACCAAGGACCCCATAGTCCTCCTTCTCCTCCTCCTCCTCTCCACAAACCCTTCTAGCACTGATGATGTGACCTAGTTGGGTAATGAAATGTCTGCAAGAAAACAAGCAAGCTCAGAGAGCACCAAGGACCCCACAGTCCTCCTCCTCCTCCTCCTCCTCCTCTCCACAAACCCTTCTAGCACTGATGATGTGACCTAGTTGGGTATTGAAACATCTGCAAGAAAACAACAAAGCTCAGAGAGCACCAAGGACCCCACAGTCGTCGTCCTCCACCTCCTCCTCCTCCTCCTCCTCCTCCTCCTCTCCACAAACCCTTCTAGCACTGATGATGTGACCTAGTTGGGTAATGAAATGTCTGCAAGAGAACAACCAAGCTCCGAGAGCACCAAGGACCCCACAGTCCTCCTGCTCCTCCTCCTCCTCTCCACAAACCCTTCTCCCTTCTAGCACTGATGATGCTACCTAATTGGGTAATGAAACGTCTGCAAAAAAAAACCAGCCACGTTCCGAGAGCATCAAGGACCCCCCTCAGATTCCATTTTAGATGAAACGTGTTTTCTGTTGTCAATCAAGGGCGATGCTTTTCAACGTCAGGGTCAGAATGACAATGAAATGGCAACAGGAAAGCAAGGTGGACATTTACCATTCCTTCCACCTCTTCTTCATAGCCATGCACCGGGGCGCATTCACTGGCGTGTCCATAACAGAAGCAGTTCCCGCGGACCACCATGTCGTAAATAGCATAGTAATACTTTTCTCTGATCTCCATCCTTGAATCCAGAAGATTGTCTCCCAGGGTGTGCAGTTTGGCAAATTGGATTTTTAAATTTGTAATCTTTAACATATCTAAAAAAAAGAAGAAACAAAACAAAAACAAGAAAACGTGTGTACACGAATCTTCCTAAGAACATTTACAACCGACAGACGTGACTACAGCCATAACCGACGGTCCCAAATTGGAAGTCAGGATCCTGCCCCTATTTCACATGTAAATAGATACTACAGATTAATTAATGATAGCCAGTTTGGTTTTAGAATAAGGGGAGGCCTTTCTATTTTGCTGCCTTAAGAGCCCCAAAATGGTACAGTCAAGTCCTCAATTTACAACAGTTCCGTTCGAAGTTACAAAGGCAATTCCTGCAACATATGGAATGGCTGTCTTGCTTTGTTTATTGTTTTCTTCTTCATCTGTTATGGAGGACACAGGACTGCCTGTGTATCATTGGTAAAGAATTCTAATTTGACTCAAAGGGCACCAGTTACTCCAATCTACGAGACAATGGAGAACAAGTACAAAGCCACTTCAAAATACAAGAGAGATCTATTCTTAGCTTGAGTATGTTCTCTGAAGCCCTTAACTACCCGGTTACAGAGTGAATTCTTTTGCCAAAAGGTTGCCAATCCCTTCTGATGTTGCATTAGCTGGGGACATTTTGTGGATGGAACATATGAAAACTGTCCCCTCTTCCTTTTTAAAGCAATCCTACTTTTCGAATCACCGCAAGGAGATCAAATCAGTCGGTCCTAAAGAAAAGCAACCTTGACCGTCCTTGGGAAGGACGGATCCCGCAGCTGAAGCTCAAAGACTTTGGCCACCAAAGGAGAAAAGAGGACTCCATGGAGGAGATGCAGATGTTGGGAAAGGTGGAAGGCAAAAGGAGAAGGGAACGGCAGAGGAGGAGATGGTTAGAGAACATGAATTTGGACAACCCATTGGAGGATGAGGGGGTTCAGCGCGGTCCCTGGGATCGCAAAGAGTTAGACACGGCTTAGTGACTAAACAGCAACAATTCGAATCAGATTTTATCTAATGATTTCCAGCCAACTAAGCTTTCGGATTATATCATGCATCAGGTCACTTTGATTCTCTGATTGAGCGAAAAGATAAGATAAGATAAGATAAGATGATGAGATGAGATAAGATAACCTTTATTGTCATTTTTTTACCGTGGGCACAACGGCACACATCAAAAATTAAGTTTAGTTGCCCGCTCTCAAAGTGAAACACATACATGACGCACACCTAAACATACTATGAACAACATATGTATAGACCCACATCCCTACATATACATAACAAATAAATATTAAATACTGTCCATCTTGAATATATAACGGAAGGAGGAAGCTTGAGAGTTCCCAAGGTTAATGCTGTATGGAATGAAACTATGACTGAATCTGGATGTTCTGCTACGGATACCACAAAGCCTCCTCCCAGAAGGGAACAAGGAAAACAGGTCGTGAAGAGGATGTGTAGTGTCCCAGATAATCTTATGGACCCTGCTCAAGCAGCGCTTCTGTGCTATGTCCTGGATGGGAGGGAGGGAACTGCCAATGATCTTTTCTGCCGTCCTCACCACTCTCTGCACCGCCTTCCTGTCTGAAGCAGGGATGCTTCCAAACCAGACTGTGATGCTGTATGACAGGATGCTCTCGATCGTCCCCCTGTAGAAAGTGGTCAGGACAGGGGAAGGAAGATGTGCTTTTCTCATGCGACGCAGAAAATGCAGGCGCTGCTGTGCCCGCTTCACCAGTTTCTCACTGTTGAGCGACCAAGTCAGCCTACCCGTTAGCTGCACACCCAGGAATTTGACGCTGGTAACCATCTCCACAGGTGAATCATTAATGCACAGAGAAGTGTGGCTGTGCCTAGTGGTGAAGACGTTCGCCTCCCACCTGGAAGGTTGAGAGTTCAATCCTTAGTAGAGGCAGATGTTTCTCTCGTAGGGCACAGTGAAAAAATATATGCTGTGAACTCCACATAGCCATCAGGAAGGGCATCCGGCCAGTAAACTCTCAGCTCCCTCCAGTCGTCCCAACTCTACCCCCAATGAAGGGATTCCAGGGTCGTAAATAGGGAGTATATAAAAAAGCTTTCATATATTGAAAATTATACCTGCTATTGCTTACATTTTTTAAATCAGATAAGCCTGTTCTTGCATCAGGAGTGCATGCAAATGCCACTTCTTCTGTTGTTTTTGAAAGTCAGCAAATTACTAATCTGAGCATACAATCAGATAGCTTATAACTAAGTACCGGATCATACTTGTAATTGTTTTACTACCTTCAGCGCTTTTATTTTATTTACAGTTCGTTTTTCTTTCATCTTATAGACTTCAAACAGATGTAAGCACATGTCTCATCCAGACACCCCCTCCAATCATTTCACCCGACTGAAACTTGCTTAGCTTCATCAAAGATTCTCCATAACACACCTGGGAGTGTACTAGGGGCCTTCCCTCATTTCACTAATCCTAGGGAATTAGGAAGAAAATAATCTCAAAGATTTACACGAATAAGTAAGCTGAAAGAATCAAGATAATTCACTCTAAGTGCTTTTAAACATAACTAATAGCCGCTATTATTAAAGGCTGCAATGAAACAGGTCTGGGTTTTTTTTAAAAGGGTTGACGTTACCAAGACTTTGAAAAACTTAATTACGCTCCCATTAATCTTTCTGGATGATGGGTATCCCAAAAGATTTTAGCAAGTCGTAAAGACCCCTGCTCCCTGTTTATCAGCTTCTTTGATCTCTGCGGGAAGGCAGGTTGGTGTTAATGAAAATTCTTTAGCAAGAAGATACAGCTGTGGAGTTGACATGAAGTTCAACTGAGGCCTACTGAGTTTTGGCCACCATCGATGAAGAGAACGTATTGTTCACCAGATGGGTGTCTTGAGATGTTTGTTTTTTTTTAATTACAGCCATATGCTCGCCTCGTTAGAAAGCAAGTTGTGCAATTCTCACAGCACTAAACTGGAGAGATTCGTGCTAACGGCCTCTGAAAAGGATTGAGTAATTTTGACCTACCAAGGCAAAGCTAGCATGCATTTGACGTGCAACATAAAAGAGGATATTGTGAACGTACTTTGAATCCGTGGGCTGTAGGGGTCTTCTATTCGAAAAGCAGGATCCAGAACCCGGTAAATGACCTGAAAGGAACACGACAATATGAGAGAGATCTGTACTTTGCAAATACAGGCAGTCCTCGACTTATAACAGTTCATTTAGTGACCGTTCAAACGGCACTGAAAAACGTGACCGTTTTTCACCGTTATGACCTTTGCAGCATCCATCAAAATTCAGACGCTTGGCAAATGATTCGTATTTATGACGGTTGCAGGGTCCCGGGATCTCCACGTGATCTCCTTTTGCGACCTTCTGACAAGCAAAGTCAATGGAGAAGCCGGATTCACTTAACAACCGTGGGTCTAAATGATCCCCTGGATTGATTCACTTAGCGAGAAAGGTCGTAAAACAGTGGTCCCCAATCTTTCCAGCTTTGCGGACTGCGGGAGAGAGGAAATGGCTGTGTGTGGGCAGCCGGCGTGTGTGCTTGCGCGCACAGCTCCATTTGTGCCAGTGGCGGTTTAGGGTTAGGGTGCCGCTTGCACAAATGGAGCTTCACACGGGCACGTGAGTGTCCGCCACTTGTGCAAGTGCAAATGAAGCTGCGTGTCATGTCATGGTTCCGACAGATGAAACTCTCCAAAGAACTTTGAGGCATTATTTACCTTAAAGAATTTATTGGAGTAGCATAGCTTCAGCACTAACATAGTTGAAGCCAAAATCTGAATTCCCCTCCCCTGAACACATAGCACAATTCCCTCCTCTAATTTACAGTCATAAATCACAGTCTCCAATTAGTTTGAAATGCAGACTTTCCCTCCTGTTCTCCATCCCGCCATTCCTTATCATCTCTTATTTCAAAAGCCCTGAATTCACACACTATTACAATATTGTTATGTCTAACTAACTCCCATCACATTCCTCCACCTCCCCCAGTATCATCTAATTCTAAGAGTAAAGCATAAGAAAGAAAAAGGCTGCATCTCCATGTGTTGTCAAAGCAAGAACATCCAATGTTTGCAGCATTGACACTGCGCACACAAGCGGGCCCGCCTGCTGCTTTTCTGGCCTGGTTCCAAATGGGCCACAGGCCTAGTACCGGGCCACGACTCAGGGGTTGTGGACCCCTGTCGTAAAATGGAGCAAAACACACTTAACAAATGTCTCACTTAACGACAGAAATATTGGGCTCAAATGTGGTCATAGGTTGAGGACAACCGGTAAGGTCTTTAAACATATATAGATGACCAACCTCTCCCTCGGTGGAAGGTTCAATGTCGGAATAGCGGGAATCACAAATAATGTCGTCGACTTTCTTCATGGGTCCGGTGGAGACGCCCGGGAACGAATTCTCACAGTCGTAGGCAAAATAACGGTAGACTTGCCACGTTTTGCCGAAATCGGATGATCTTTCAATTAACATGGCAGAAGGACGGAAGGTCTAAAAACAAATGCAACCGAGAGGAGTTGGTTTTAGGTCGCTCGGAGTTGCAAAATCGTTTGCCTTTCTGTCGATATTGGAAAGTTAAATTTTCCTTTCTTACTCTCTTTTCTGGTTTTTTTTTAAAAATCCATGTCCTCACACATATTTTTATTTTACTTTAGTATTTATTTTTATCCCAGGGAATGGGGCTGATCCAAAGTCGCACAGATGGCTTTCATGCCTAAGGTGGGACTAGAACTCACAAACTCCTAGTGATTGACCCAAAGTTACTCACCCGGCTTTCAAGCCTAAGGTGGGACTAGAACTCACAGACTCCTGGTGATTGGCCCAAAGTCACCCAGCTGGCTTTCATGCCTAAGGTGGGACTAGAACTCACAGACACCTGGTGATTGGCCCAAAAACACCCAGCCGGCTTTCATGCCTAAGGTGGGACTAGAACTCACAGACTCTTAGTGATTGGCCCAAAGTCACCCAGCTGGTTTTCATGCCTAAGGTGGGACTAGAACTCACAGACTCCTAGTGATTGGCTAAAGTTACCCAGCCGGCTTTCAAGCCTAAGGTGGGACTAGAACTCACAGATTCCTGGTGATTGGCCCAAAGTCACCCAGTGATTGGCCCAAAGTCATCCAGCTGGCTTTCATGCCTAAGGTGGGACTAGAATTCACAGACTCCTAGTGATTGGCTAAAGTTACCCACCTGGCTTTCAAGCCTAAGGTGGGACTAGAACTCAGACACCTGGTGATTGGCCCAAAGTCACCCAGTGATTGGCCCAAAGTCATCCAGCTGGCTTTCATGCCTAAGGTGGGACTAGAATTCACAGACTCCTAGTGATTGGCTAAAGTTACCCACCTGGCTTTCAAGCCTAAGGTGGGACTAGAACTCACAAACACCTGGTGACTGGCTCAAAGACACCCAGCTGGCTTTCATGCCTAAAGTGAGACTAAAATTCACAGATACCTAGTGATTGGCCCAAAGCCACCCAGCCAGCTTTCATGCCCAAGGTGGGACTAGAACTCACAGACACCTAGTGATTGGCCCAAAGACACCCAGCTGGCTTTCATGCCTAAAGGGGAATTAGAACACACCCTGTTGTGAACTGTAAAAAAAAGTTACGTTTCTGAATCTTCCTTTAAGTCATGCTTCAA
This sequence comes from Protobothrops mucrosquamatus, assembly GCF_001527695.2. Classification (NCBI taxonomy): domain Eukaryota; kingdom Metazoa; phylum Chordata; class Lepidosauria; order Squamata; family Viperidae; genus Protobothrops; species Protobothrops mucrosquamatus. The sequence continues at coordinate 44,409 of NW_015391140.1, forward strand.
CAATTGCAATTAGTAGTATGTTTTTCTCTGAGTGAAAATCCTAAGAGGATGCAACCTCTTGCACCTTCTTTAAAAAAAAAAAGCGTTATTTTAAATCCTAGGGTGCATCTGCTCTGCCAGGACATCTGTGGAAGGGGAAAACAACATTTTGTATACAGATGTTTTCTTCTCCGCCCCCAAAGGTTATTTCCATTGCCAAAAGGGAAGGAATTTAAAAGTCAATATGTCTTGTTGTCTTAAATAACTGCATTGTGGAAGTTTGGCAAACCTGGACACCAGCCTTAGGAATTAATGCCGAGCAAATGTGATGGCCTTCAAAAGCCCACACAATTCTCACTTCTGCAGCAACAAAAAGTCAGGGATCAGAACTTCCCCAAAACAACCCAAGCTGCGGGAAAACAAGAGATGCAGAAGAAACACTCAATCTTTCTCAATTTTCTGAGGGTTTGGAGATTCATTCAAAGCAGTTCTTATCTTAAAAATGCAGAACAGGCCAATTAAATTGCACCATAAAACTCTGGAATTTGTTCTCTGCCTTCCCTCTTGAATGCCAGGATTAATCGTTTTTAAAAATCCTTTAGTGCCTCTTATCTTACATGCGAAAAAAATGCCAGTTAAGCCTCTGACTGGCATCTAGGGCCAGGATATGGGGCTCTTCTTTGCCGCTGGGGGGAAATGTTATGGATTTTTTTTTTACCTTGAAGGTCATAATGAGGTGGGTAAAATGGAATTCCGCCTCTAGATCCAATTGGACAGTCACGTTTTCTACTCCTGCAGGACGAAAAAGAGGAGGTTTCCTTGTAAAGAAGAACATTTGTTAAAAATCGAATTCCATCTCTTGAATTCCCCAGAGGGAAACAGGCATGGCTTTGAACCAAATCCTCTTTCTTTCCTTTTTTCTTTCTTTCTTTCTTTCTTTCTTTCTTTCTTTCTTTCTTTCTTTCTTTCTTTCTTACTTTCTTTCTTTCTTTCTTTCTTCTCTCTCTTTAATCTGTCCCTTACTCTTTCCCATCTCCTTCTTTCTCTTTTTAAACCCTCCCTCTTTCCCATCCCCTTCCTTTCCTTCCTTTCCTTCCTTCCTTCCCCTTTCTCTCTTTAATCCCTCCCTTCCTTTTTCCCATCTCCTTCCTCCCTCCCTCCCTCCCTTCTTTCTTCTCTTTTTAAACCCTCCCTCTTTCCCATCCCCTTCCTTTCCTTCCTTCCTTTCTTCCCCTTTCTCTTTAATCCCTCCCTTCCATTTTCCCATCTCCTTCCTTCCTTCCTTCTTCCTTTTCTTTTTAAACCCTCCCTTTCCCATCCCCTTCCTTTCTTTCGTTCCTTCCTTCCTTTTCTTCTTTCCTTTCCTTCCTTCCTTTCTTTCTTCCCCTTTCTCTCTTTAATCCCTCCCTTCCTTTTTCCCATCTCCTTCCTTCCTTCCTTCTTTCCTTCCTTCCTTCCTTCTTCCTTTTCTTTTTAAACCCTCCCTTTCCCATCCCCTTCCTTTCTTTCCTTCCTTCCTTCCTTTTCTTCTTTTCTTTCCTTTCCTTCCTTCCTTTCTTTCTTCCCCTTTCTCTCTTTAATCCCTCCTAAGATCTTCACATCCCATCCCGGTGCAGCCTACCGTTTTCTGATTGCCACCACAGCTTCAGGCGATTGGGAGCAAAAGCGGTCACCACATTTTCAATACGGTGGTTGTCCGGATTCAAGGTCTCGTGGAACGGATCGCGTGAATCGCACGTAAAACATTTCTTGTCCTCCTGAAGTAAGCAAGACAAAAATCCATTGTGCAACAGTCATTATTTCTGGTACTGAAACTTCGTTAAATTCTCACTTCACTGGACCCATTCAAGTCCAGGTTAATGTCCAACACACTGGGGTCCCAACAGAACAGAATAGATGGAATAGAATTGAGTAGAGTATAGAGTAGAGTAGAGTAGAGTAGAGTAGAGTAGAGTAGAGTAGAGTAGAGTAGAGTAGAGTAGAATTGAATAGAATAGAATAGAATAGAATAGAACATACTGGGGTCCCAACAGAACAGAACAGAACAGAATAGATGGAATAGAATTGAGTAGAGTAGAGTAGAGTAGAGTAGAGTATAGAGTAGAGTAGAGTAGAACAGAATTGAGTAGAATAGAATAGAATAGAATAGAATAGAATAGAATAGAATAGAATAGAATAGAGTAGAGTAGAGTAGAGTAGAGTAGAGTAGAGTAGAACATACTGGGGTCCCAACAGAACAGAACAGAACAGAATAGATGGAATAGAATTGAGTAGAGTAGAGTAGAGTAGAATAGAATTGAGTAGAATAGAATTGAGTAGAATAGAATAGAGTAGAGTAGAGTAGAGTAGAGTAGAACAGAATAGAATAGAGCTGGAAGGGACCTCGGAGGTCTTCTAGTCCAGCCCCCCGCTCAAGCAGGAGAACCTATACTAAATGAACTGTTGTAAGTCGAGGACTCCCTGTACTAAATGGAACTGTATTATATTTCAGTTGTTAAAATTGTAGATCTCAGCACTAACAGGGATGCGATCCCTTTCCAGGAAACAACTCTCAAAATTAAGTCACCGCCATGCCAGGACGTTAACACAAGCTCCTGGACGCTGACCTATTTCCTGGCATATTTTTTTAATGCAACTCTCGTTAATTGCTCCCCGTTTCCTACATTTTGCTTGGAAATTTCGGATCCAGGATACAAAGGCCACGATTTTCTCCTAAGCCTGGCATGGTTAAAAAACAACCAGATGCCTCCACTCGCTTTCCTTCTCTTTCCTCACTACTCTCCGTGTGCTAAATTTAAGATTGCAAACACCAGAGAGCTATCTAGCCCAGGGGTAGTCAACCTTGGCTCTTTTATGACTCGTGGACTTCAACTCCCAGAATTCCTGAGCCAGCTAAGCTGGCTCAGGAATTCTGGGAATTGAAGTCCACGAGTCATAAAAGAGCCAAGGTTGACTACCCCTGAGATTCTAGCCTCTTCTAATTCTGCAAAACAGCCCAATCCCGAGAAGTCGACGTTATTCTCTTTACTGGCACAAAGGCTTCGACGCTTTTCGCTCCGACCACTTCCCAACAACCGAAGACTTCCATTTTTGGAAATTGGGACTCCTTTATTTGCGTCCATCCGTCATGTTGTCGGACCTGCTGGTAATTTTCTATCCCTCCAACCACCTAAAAGTTGGAACTCCGACTTTCTCCAGAAATATTTATGAATCCCTCTCACTTTTTTAAGATAAACATTTCTACCTTTGGAGTTAAACAAAGGGTGACAGGGGACCTTCTCAGTTGAAAAATGGGAGAACAGCTACAGTCACGGCGTTCTATAACATCGCATACAAATTGTACCAAAAATACTACAAGGAAAAACACTGGGTTACTTCTGAAAGGGGAGCAGAGGAAGTTCCTGGTTCAGATCAATTTGCACAAATCAAGGAGAGAAGCAACCTGGAAACTAAGGAGAAATTCCCTGATAACGAGAACATTTAATCAGTGGAACGACTCGCCTCCAGACGTTGTGGCTGCTCCATTCATGGAGGATTTTAAGATGAGATTGGACAATCACGTGTGTGAAATGGAACAGGGTTTCCTGCCTGAGCAGGGGGTTGGACTAGAAGACCTCCAAGGTCCCTTCCAACTCTGTTTGCAAGCAGATATTGACTTTTTATTATTATTATTATTATTATTATTATTATTATTATTATTATTATTANCCAGTGTTGGAGCACCCCCAACTTCTGAAGGCAAGTCATTCCACTAGTTAATTGTTCTCACTGTCAGGAAGTTTCTCCTTAGTTCTAGGTTGCTTCTCTCCTTGATTAGCTTCCATCCGTTGCTTCTTGTCCTGCCTTCAGGTGCTTTGGAGAATAGCTTGACTCCCTCTTCTTTGGGGCAGCCCCTGAGATATTGGAACACTGCTATCCTGTCCCCCCTCGTCCTTCTCTTCATTAACCCAAACATACCCAATTCCAGCAGCCGTTCCTTATGCGTTTTAGCCTCCAGTCCTCTGATGTATTATAAAACATGATAGGTTTGGGGGAAGAATCGTGAAGGAAACCTAACACCAACTGCCAAAGAAATGGCAGTTGTGATTTCACATGATTGTATATGTAATGATAATAATGAACCTAAACAAAGCATGAGGAAAGGGTTTCTCTCTCTCTCTCTCTTTCTATCTCTCTCTCTTTCTTTCTCTCTCTCTCTCTCTCTCTTTCTATCTCTTTCTCTCTGTGTCTGTTTTTTCTGTCTTTCTTTCTCTGTCTCTCTTATTCTCTCTGTCTCTGTCTCTCACTTTCTATCTCTTTCTCTCTTTCTCTGTCTGTTTTTTCTCTTTCTTTCTGTCTCTCTGTCTCTGTTTTTTCTCTTTCTTTTTCTGTGTCTCTTATTCTCTCTCTGTCCCTCTTTCTGTCTCTCTGTCTCTGTCTCTCTCTTTCTTTCTCTCACTTTCTCTCTTTCTCTCTCTGTCTGTTTTTTTTCTCTTTCTTTCTGTCTCTCTTATTCTCTCTCTCTCTCTGTCTCTCTCTTTCTCTCTCTCACTTTCTATGTCTGTTTTTTCTATTTCTTTTTCTGTCTCTCTTATTCTCTCTCTCTCTGTGTCTCTGTCTCTCTCTGTGTGTCTGTTTTTTCTCTTTCTTTTCTGTCTCTCTTATTCCCTCTCTGTCTCTCTCTGTCTCTCCCTCTCTTTCTTTCTTTCTCTCACTCTTTCTCTCTGTCTGTTTTTCTCTCTTTCTTTCTCTGTCTCTCTTATTCTCTCTCTCTGTCTCTGTCTTTCTCTCTCTCTCTTTCTATCTCTCTCTCTGTCTCTCTCTCTGTCTCTCTCTCTCTCTCTGTCTCTCTCTCTCTCTCTCTCTCTCTCTCTCTCTCTCTCTCTGTCTGTCTTTCTCTCTGTCTCTCTCTCTCTCTTTCTCTCTGCAAGAACGACCTCTGAAATCAAACCTGGTCCTTCCCCAGAGACGATCTGGGTTGAGACGGAACTCACAGGAGGCAGAGATCAAGAGTTTTTTTCTTGTATCACAGCCAGGATTAAAAAAAAAAAAAAGTCCCAGGAGACTTTAGTTCATCGCATTCAGGNTCAGCTGGATATTTCTTATTAATATAGTTAGAAATACTGCATCATAAAAGCATCTACTGTTTCATTCTTACATGAACAATTCTGGCGTAATAGTACTCATAAGTACACTGCCCGTTTGTACTTCACATAGACCAGGGGTCTTCAAACTTGGCCCTTTTATGACTTGTGGACTTCAACCCCCCAGAATTCCTCAGTCGGCTATTTTGATGAAACTGCAGGCTTGGATCCAGACCAGGGGCCTTCAAACTTAGCCCTTTTATGAGTTGTGGATTTCAACTCCCAGAATTCCTCAGCCAGCGTGCCTGGCTGAGGAATTCTGGGAGTTGAAGTCCACAAGGGCCAAGTTTGAAGACCCCTGACATAGATAGATGAATGAACTTTTGATAACCAGAGGCCACGTTTAAAATTTTGAGAGTCTACGGCAGGGGTAGGCAACCTTGGCTCTTTTATGACTCGTGGACGTCAACTCCCAGAATTCCTCAGCCAGGAACCTTCTTTGGGACTTGGGTGCAATCCCAAAACATCTGGAGGCGACTTGAACCCCATCGGCACTGACAAAATAACCCATCAGTCAATTGCAAAAGGCAGCTTTACATGGCACAGCTTCCATCTTGCAAAGACGCCTGTAACACCATCAAACATCCACATCTGGTTATCTCAGATTCTTGGGAAGGGCTCAATGGATGGATAAAAATGCCAAATCCAGTCTGAACATCTGGTTGACTGTGCAACAAGTAATAAAGACAAACTTTCCATCTGTCAGTTACAAGAAGCTGCACTGCATGGATCTGGATATATACTACATTGATAAAGAATAGAGTAGAATAGAATAGAATAGAATAGAATAGAGTAACAGAGTTGGAAAGCACCCTGGAGGTCATCTAGTCCAACCCCCTGCTCAGGCAGGAAACACTATATCATTTCAGACAAATGGCTGTCCAGTCTCTTTTTAAAAACTTCCAGTGTTGGAGCATTCACTGCTTCTGGAGGCAGGTGGTTCCACTGGTTAATTGTTCAAACTGTCAGGAAATGTCACCTTAGTTCTAGGTTGCTTCTCTCCTTGATTAGTTTCCATCTGTTGCTTCTTGTCCTGCCTTCAGGTGCTTTGGAGAATAGCTTGACCCTCTCTTCTTTGGGGCAGCCCCTTAGAGATTGGAACAAATCTGGTCCCTATACTATTTCAGACAAATGGCTGTCCAGTCTCTTCTTAAAAACTTCCAGTGTTGGAGCACCCCCAACTTCTGAAGGCAAGTCATTCCACTAGTTAATTGTTCTC